>NW_004955544.1:1330487-1361417 GCF_000276665.1 Chinchilla lanigera
CCCCGGGGCTGGATATTTTGGGAGTGATCCCAATCAGTGCCTGTCGACATAAATAAATTTGCCTCCAAATCCTGGGTGTCATTTTGATGTTTCTGCTTGCCGTTGTACAATGACTCACAGACCTCAGAAAGACAGCAAATAAAGAAACCTTGGGGACCAAATCATGTCCTGCAGAAGTCTAGGACATGCAATAGAAAAACCCCTGACACCATGTGAGACACATAAATGATATAAAAGAATGGAAGAACAATTGGGAATTTCATATACTACCCACCAGATCAATACTATAATTTGGAGGTAGACTTAAACTGGGGAATTATCCAATGCAATTAGAGTACAATTTCTGTGAGATTCTTGGCTATGAATAAATTTCTCTGCCTCAACTGTGCATAGTATGAGGTAAATACAGGCATTTGTGACAAGAACCCCAGTGAGGTCAAACCACATTTGCAAAACCAGCAAGTGCTTTAGGTAATCATCAAAACCTGGGGAAAATTGTTGCACACAGCCAAAGGGGCAGACATTTGCAGGCAGCAGAAATTTTACTTCTGATGTGACTTCAACACCTATTCTCTCTTTTCCCCTGGTGCTTCCTGTAAAGTTCGTATCTATGAAGATTGGTAACATCCTGTAGTTCATTTGGTCCTAGAATACTATTAACTAATTTTGGTCATTCAGATACAGTCTGTTCATGCTGGGAAGAAGCCTTTTCCCATTTTCTAGGTAGAGTCAGTGGGATTAGGCATTTACCCCAACTATGATGTGTGAGCACTGTGCATTGGGGAGGCAAAAGAGTGATATAAAAACTTACCGACAATGTGGAGAGCGTCTGACTCCAGCTGGGACTGTAGATCTAATGGCCACGATTGTCTATTACAAAGTATAAAGAGCCTACAAGAGGAGAAACAGATGGGCCCCAGGGAGAGAAACACATGATAGTACAGAAAGCTTTACTCATTAGCTTCTCTTGGAAATCACTGCCTATTGTGGGTTGAAGGTCGTTATGGTGACAGGAAAGGTGAAGGGTACTGAGTTGAATGGGAAATGCAGGACAGCCTTATTAATGTACACCTTTGGAAAAGTGCATCTCTTTGCCCTGGGCAGGAAACCCAAATTCCCTCCTCTCTTGGTGCCAACAGACATCACAAAATTAGTAGTTTCCAAAAATACAGCAAACTGTCTCCGTTTCTGATTTTGCCACGGTATCCTAGTAACCCCCAAAATACCACAGTTACTAGAACTGAAGATGCAGAGGAATGTATTAGTAACAGTTTTTTACTGTAATTCACTAAGATCACCTGTATTTTACATATTCCAACTGAACTAGTGAGAATGAAGGGAGGTAAGATTAAGAGGGAGGTAAGGCAGCCCACTAACACTCTATGAAATTAATTACCCTAAAATATAGAGTTAATTGACAACTTTGTTACATATTTTTAAATAACAAAGGCAGTGATATTTTATAAAACCATATACACTTTCAGTTTCCTGTGTCACCTGAGTCCCAAACTTATCTAGCCTTTTATAGATGACATCATTTCACACTGAAATTCATCAGTGTGTCTACAGCAAGATGGCTTTGCGCTCCTAACTCGTCCTGATGATTGCAATGCAACTTCACACTTGGACCTAATTTTCCAGCTGCAGGAACTCTTTAAAATTATTTTAAGCCTATTTGAAATCTTAATATTTACTTTTATTACACTATTTGTGTCATTAATGAAAGCCTCCATATTTTCATTTCTAAGGGCTAACCCCATGAAAATCCACCATTTCTGTTACCCTTAGCCAGGCACTTTTCCATTAATAATATGCTTAAAGTATGCTTTTCCATAGCTGAATGCATGATTATTTACTAGGAATTTCAGCAACTTGCCCTAGTTTCATTGACTGGATTAGCCCTGGCTGTGCTAGGGCCTCACAAGAATAATTTTCAATGCACTTCACCATACTAAGAGATTTGAGAAGGGGCTCCTTTTAGCAGTCTTGTTACAGAGAGGAAATGCTGATGAGAAATAGCTTTTATATTCAAGCTGCCATTTACATACTACAGAAAAGAAGATCCAACCATGCAGATTGTTTAGGTCAAAGTTTACAGCCATCACACCCAATGGCCTGCCTGGGATTTTGGTTGGCCTACCTGACAGGCCTTATCTGGATGGATGCAAGTAGCTGAAAGAAATAGTTTTGTTGCTTCAGAGATGGCAAGTAGCATGACTAAGTAACACTGTACTTTGTTGGTTGAGAATTGAGTTGCTGGTATCAGGTTGTCTGTATTTGAACTTTCTCTCTGCACCTATTAAGCATGTGTAGCTTTGGGAAAGTTATTTAATCTCTTAGTGCCTCAGTTGCCTTATCATGGAAGAAAAGAGAAGGAGGAAAATACTAGAAACTTCCCAACAGGCTGTTGCAAATATTAGCACAGTGCTTGAAACATCACTGTAGCTTTTGTCATCATCTAGATCCAAGGTTCAGACAATGGACTAGCAGGGGTGGGGAGATCAACTAGACAAAAAATCGGCAAAAAGATAACGGAACTGAACCAAACCTGTAAACAAATGGACTTAGTGGATGTTTTTAGAATCTTCCACCCAAGATCATCAGAATACACATTCTCTCAGCTACACATGGAACATTCTCTAAAATAGACCATATACTGGCCCACTGAACATGCTTAAGTAAATGCAAAGGAACTGAAGTTACCCCATGCATAAAATCTGGCCATAGTGCAATAAAATTAGAAATTAATGATAAAAGAAATCTCAAAAACTCCATAAACACATGGAAATTAAACAACACACTCCTAAACAACCAATGGGTTACAAAAAATAAAGGAAGAAATTAAACAATGTCTACAATTAAATGAGAATGCAGACACAACATACTGAAACCTACAGGATGCGATGAAAGCAGTTCAAAGAGGGAAATTCATATCTGTGAACTCTCATATCAGGAAATCAAAACAAGTGCAAATAAACAATCTTAGGCTGCACCTCAAGCTTCCAGAAAAACAAGAGCAAGACAAACCCAAAGCCCATAGAAGGGAAGAAATTATAAAGATCAGAGCAGAAATTAACACAAGGGAAACCAAGAAAACAATACAAAGAATAAATGAATTGAAGAGTTGGTTCTTTGAAAAATAAATAAAATTGATAAACCCTAAGCTAACCTTATCAAAAGAAGGAAAGAAAAGACTCAAATTCATGCATTGAGGAAAGATAAGGATGAAGTCACTACAGATCCTATGGAAATTCAAAAGATCATCAATACCTACTTCAAAAATCTTTAGTCTCATAGGATAAAAACACAGAAGATATGGACAGACTCCTAAATAGATGTCCATTACCAAAGCTGAATCAAGAAGATATAAAAATCTCAATAAGCCAATATTAGTTAAACAGATTGAAAATGTCATTTAAAACTCACCAAGAAAGAAAAGCCCAGGTCCTGCTGGATTCACTGCTGAATTCTACAAGAAATTTAGAGAAGATCTAATGCCAATACTCTTCAAACACTTTAATGAAATTGAAAGGGAAGCAATACTCCTTAACTGTTTTCTGGAGGCAAGTATTATCCTGATACCAAAAGCAGAAAATGATACAATCAAAAAAGAGAATTACAGGGCAATTTCCCAAATGAACGCAGATGCAAAAATCCTCTATAAGATATTAGCAAACAGAATTCAACAAACCATCAAGAAGATTATACACCATGACTAGGTGGCATTTATCCCAGGAATGCAGGGATGGTCCAACATATGCAAATCAATAAATGTAATATACCATATCAACAGGGCCAGAGACAAAAATGGCATGATCATCTCAATAGATTCAGAAAAAGCTTTTAATAAAGTCCAACACTCATTCATGATAAAAACCCTACAGAATATTGGAATAGATGGTCTTTATCTCAGTCTCATAAAAGCCACCTATGAAAAACCAACAGCCAACACCATACTAAATGGACAAAAACTGACAGCTTTTACTCTAAAATCAGGAACAAGACAAGGATGTTCACTATCACCACTCCTTTTCAACATAGTTCTGGAAACACTAGCCAGAGCAATTAGACAAGAGAGAGAAATAAAAGGAATAAGGACAGGAAAAGAAGAAGCGAAATTATCATTATTTGCAGATGACGTGCTACTGCATATAGAAAACCCCAGAAACTCCACCAAAAGACTGCGACAATTAATAAAGAAAATTGAGTAGCATAGCTAGATACAAAGTCAATACTCAAAAATCAATAGCATTCTTGTACACAAACAACAAACTTATTGAGAGAGAAATTAGGGAAACCACAACCTTCTCAGTAGCATCCAAAAAATGAAATACTTAGGAATCAATCTAACAAAGGAAGTAGAAGATTTATACATTGAAAATTATAGTACTCTGAAAAAAGAAATTGAAGAGGATATCAGAAAATGGTAAGATATCCCTTGTTCATGGATAGGAAGCATGAACATAGTGAAAATGGCTACACTTTGAAAATTGTGATACAGATTTAATGCAATCTCAATCAAAATACTATTAGCATACCTCACAGAACTAGAGAAAACACTCCTAAAATTCATCTGGAACCAGAAGAGACCTAGAATAGCAAAGGCAATCCTGGGCAACAAAGACAAGTCAGGTGGCATCACAATCTCTGACTTGAAATAATACTACAAAGCTACTATGATAAAATCAGCACAGTCCTGCTAAAAAATCGACCTGAGGACCAGTGGAACAGATTAGAAGATGCAGACACAGCTACAAACCCACTCAGCCCCCTTATCTTTGACAAAACAGCCAAACATGTTCACTGGAAAAAAGATAGCCTCTTTAATAAGTGGTGTTGGAAAAACTGGTTCTCTACATGCCAAAGACTAAAACTAGACCCATGTCCATCACCATACAACAAACTAAAGTCAAAATGGATGAAAGGTCTAAGTATGAAAGCAGAAACACTAAATCTACTAGAAGTGAAAGTAGGTCGAAATCTTAAAGACATAGGAGTAGGCACAGTCTTCATGAAAAAAAAACCCAAACTGCACAGGAAACACTTCAAAGGATGAACAACTTAAAAAGCTTTTATACTTCAAAAGAAATCACCAGTAGAGTGGAAAGACAGTCCACAGAGTGGGAAAAAATTCAGCTAACTATCCCTCGGGCTTATATCTAGAACATATAAAGAATTGACAAAAATCAGACCCCCCAAATTCAAAGACCCAATCCAAAAATGGGCATCTGAGATAAATACACACTTCTCAGATGAAGAAATACAAATGGCAAATAAATACATGAAAAAATGTTGAACATCATTGGCCACTCGAGAGTTGCAAATTAAAATGACACTGAGATTCCATCTCACTCCAGTAATAATATCATCAGGAAAACAACCAACAACAAATGCTGGAGGGGCTGTGGGGAAAAAAGTAAACCTTCTTCACTTTTGGTGGCAATGTAGACCGGTGCAACCCCTTTGGAAATCAGTCTGGAGATTCCTCTAAAAAATTGCAACTAGTGGTCCCATTTAACCTAGCTATTCCTCTTCTAGGTATCTTCCCAGAAGAATTAAAAGAAGAATTTCCCACAGAGATATATGTACACCCATGTTTATAGCAGCACAATTTGTCATAGCAAAATCTTGGTAAGAACCCAAATGCCCATCACCTGACAAGTGGATAAAAACGATGTGGTATTTTTATACAATGGAGTATTACTCAGCTATAAAAAATAATAAACTTGAGTCATTTATACATAAATGGATACAACAAGAGACCATACTCATAAGTGAAGTAAATCAGACATGTATGTGTAAACACCATATTGCCTCCTTAGTGTAAGAACCTGAAAGCGTAAATAAAATCTGAAAGGTATAATATATACTGTGAAAGGGAAAGACACGCTCAGTAGTAAAGACCAACTTGGATGAGGGAAATGAAAAATGAATAAAAGAAGGAAAGGAAAAAATGTATCTATATATACACAAGATAGCTAAGATAATTGTACTACTAATTCTTATTGGTTTATTGAAAGGAGCAGTTAATGTTTAATTGTTTGAATACCTGTATCAGGTAATCTGAGCAACTACTTTGAAGATAACAATAAGTAATACAAAAACAACTGTTGATTTCCTATCATCTTGTTTTCAAATTCTGTATCATTTTTATAGTTTTTGTGTTGTTTTGTCTTTGCCTTTGTTTTCATTATTTTGTTTTTGTTCTTTTCTCTTTAAAATAAAAAAATCACCAAATCTTCCTAGCAGTCGTCCATTTTTCAGTGTATCTCAGGCTCATGTAAGTCTGAGTCCACAATCCAAAGAAGCTGGTGAGCTTCCCTCCCTTCCTAAGTCAGACAAGGATCCGGTCCTAACTGAGAGGCTGCAAGAGCAGATGCTTCTTGCAGAAATGCAAATGACAGGCCCTAACGTAGGGAGTCAAGGAATCAGAAATTTACCATCAAAAGCTTATTATTATAAATGCATTGTGGAAGTAAAAGTCATTCAGGGACACAGGAGGCACAGTTCTAATTGAGGCAGTAAATTGTGAATATAAAGCTAAACTTTTATAAAAATGCATCTGTCAGGGTTGCACAACACATCATCTTAGAACACTGCTGTCCATGCAAAACACTTCATTACACTGTATACTTTGATAGGCAGGGGAATGATAGGTGGGGGAAGCAGTTGTGAGAAAGAGCCCCAATATGAACATGATATATTTTCATTTTAAGCCTTTGCACACTTCAACCTCCAGGAAGGTGGTAGAATTGTTTTCCTATTACCATTTGTCACGAAAAGTATAAAAGAAACTCAGGCAAAGGATTAAAATTCATACCCCTGACTCTTACTTGCTGATGGCTGAGGGTATGATAGGGCAGGGTTGAAATTAGCATCTAAATAAATGTGGCCACCTAGAAATATTTACCCAACTTGAAAACAGTTGGCTGAATTCATACATGTCAGACTATGAAAAATAACTGAAACTGAATGTTTAAAGGATGAAGCGCTCAGAATTTTGGTTCAATGCAAGAGTCATGGTGAATCAACAACTTGTCCCTTGGTATTACTGGGAAGATTAAACGGGGGTATTCAATTTAATTAGGTTTACTTGTCAATTCTGCTTTAAAAATTAAAAGTTTCAGTTAAAAAAATGCTGGGATCTTTGATGCCTTTTATATAACCATGCTGTCTTTTTAACCTATTGTCATGACAAATTTGAAAATTAAGGCTAGAGCTACAGGGTAACACAATGAAACCCTGTCTCAAAAAACAGAGGTGTGAGGTATAGTTTAGTGGTACGGCACTTGTTTAACATGCCTGAGCTGCACCCCCAGCATCAAAAAAAAAAAAAAAAAAGGTGCAGATATAGGCTTGAGACTACAAATTTAATCTTTTTCTGTCTTTCATATGCAGGTTTCCTCGGCCTTCTGCCTTGCTCCATGGGATGACACAGCAAGAATGTCCTCACTAGATGCGGATCTCTCAACTTTGGACTTCTCAGCCTCCATAACTATAAGAACTATATCTCTCCTCCTCCTTCCTCTTTCTTTTCTTTCTGCTTCTCCTTCTCTTTCTCCCTCTCCCTCCCCCTCCCCTCCTCCTCCTCCTCCCCCTCTCCACCTTCTCCTTCTTCTTCGGGCACTGGGGATTGAACCAGGGCCTTTGCACTACATGCCCAGCCAGTTTTACTTTTTATTTGACACAGAGTCTCCCTAAGTTGCTCATACTTATTATCCTCCTACCTCAGCCTCCTAGAGTGGTGGGATTACAGGTATGTGCCATCATGCCCAACTCCTGTCTATTCTTTACATTTACCTAATCTCAAGTATTCCATTATAGCAGTAGAAGGTACACTAAGACAATGTCTTATTCCTTTGGGGCAGTTATACCAGGATACCTGTGACTGGGTAATTTATATAAACAGAAATTTATTGTTCAAAATTCTGATAGCTGGGAAGCCCAAGATCAAGGCATCAGTACAATCAGCATCGGCTCAAGTCTCATTCTTTGCTTCAAGCATGAAGCTTCTTCACTTTATCCTCATGTTGTGGAATAGGAAAACAAGCTCCCTCAATCCCCTTTTATAAGGTCACTAACCTGATTCGTGAGAGCACAGTCCTTATCACCTAATTTCCCCCCAAATGCATCACCTCTTAACACCACCACCAAGGGGACTGAGTTTTAACAAAATTTTATGGTATGCATCAGACCATAGCATATTATTAGATGCAAATGTGTCTCTATGGCATAAAAAAGGTTCAATTAATTCTACTCCTTGTATGCATGCTCTTTCCTTTCAATTCTGTATATATCTTCACTAGATTTTAGGCCTTTTCAGGCAAGATTTATTTCTGAGATGTCTTTTATCATGCTGATGCTTGACAAATACTCTCTGATTGAGTCACTAAATATTAAAATATGGAGTTCAGGAAGTGTTACTATATTGTGAAAAATACAGGAAAACTATAATTTCCTCTGTGTTAGAGGGGAAAGAACGTGCCTCCAAAGACTCTGGAATGTAAAGCAGTTGTTTCTAAATAACAATCAAATCAAGATACTATTCAAATTCCATACTGGAGTGGAAATAGCTAATACCATTTTCTTTTGTATTCATGTATTGTTTTGATTTTTTTGAAATTTAAGATGCTGAGAGAGTGGAAAGCAACTGACAGGCACCGTATCCCACTGACAAAAGAATGCTGATTTCCATTCCCAACAACAGTGATTAAACAGGAGATGCTTTTCCTGGAGTTTTAATCTGCCAGAAACTCGAGGGACTATTGAAGTAGTGAAACAATGGCTCTGCAGAAATGACAACAGCGATGGCAGCACGTGTACTGATCTAAATAAACAGAAATAATATCTTTTTTTTACTGAAATGAATTAAAGTAAACTCATATGTCATATTCCTAATTAAAATGTACTTAATAAAATTATTCTGGAATATGAACTAAGTAACAGGAGAGAATCCTTTTCATAAAACTAGAAAATGAAGGCACTTTTAGCAGCTAGCCGAAATCCACCCAGCCATTCAACAATTAATTATTGAATGATTGCTCCAGCAAAACACCCATCTAGTTAAAAGAACAAACACATTTTCATTTCCTCTTGGAAATTTAATTTGGGAACTAGATCATATGGTAGGCAAAATAATGGCCCCATCAAAGATGCCCACACCTGAATCCCCAGAATCTCTGAATATGCCACATTATGAGCCAAAGGGAAATTAAAGTTGTTAAGTAGATTAAACTTGTTGATCACCTTCAGCTACCCAAGTGGCCCGAATATAGTCACAATAGTGCTGAAAAGGGACGAAAGAGGCAGAAAAGCACAAAAAAAAATAATAGTGTGAGAAGGGCTCAGCCTGCCATTCCTGGCTTTGTAGATGAACTAAAAAAGCCAAAGCCAAGGAATGTGGGTTGCCCAGTAGGAACCAGAGGAACATGGAAATGGATTCTCTCCTAGAGCCTCCATAAATGAATGAAGCCCTGCTTACACTTGGCTTTTAACTTAGTGAAAAGCCTTTTGGGCATCTGATCTCCAAAACTGCAAGGTACTAAGTTGGTACTGTTTAAACCTCTAAGCTTATAGCATCAACAGAAAAGTAACACAAGACTCGATAATAAATAAATAACCCCTCAGAGAAATAAATGCCTAGTGTCAATGGAAAAGAGCACACATTTCACAAGATATTAGCACTCTGAGGGGAAGCCTCATTCCCCTTAAGGGACCAGATATTTATAGACTATGTACTGTAGTTCTCAGGACAGTGTGACAACTGCATATAATCTATAGTAAAGTGAAGCAATGTCAAAGCCACAAAGGTCATTAGAACATTCTTGGGAAGCATCTTAAAAATACTAAAACCAAATTCGATACCCAGATCCTGATCTAACTAGGTCTGAGTTTGGACAGCAGAATTATACATTTTTTAAAGCTCTCCTATCTCCTAGGTGTATCCTATCACCAAATGAGTTTGAGAAACATCTCCTAGGAGAACTTTTGTGAAACACCTAAGCAACTTGTGGCAAATAAATGCATTTACTCACCTTTTTAAAAACTGGTTGGGCTATATGATTCCCTACAACTTTCCCTCTATGCAGTCTGTTAGCCCCCAAATTTGATCTGGGTCTGCGTCCTTTCAACCCCTACTCCCAAACTCCCTTATACTATACTCTGTCTACTTGCTCTTGCTGAGAGTCTTCTGGTTTGTTCTTGCTCAGTGCCTCAGGCTTACCAAATTTACCTAGCCTTCCTCTCCAGATACGTCAAGTCCAACATAAACTAGCCTGCCCAGGCATCACTTGGCTTTCTCTTCATTTGTCTTCAATCAACATTATTTAGCACTGATTCTTGTCAATTCCAATTCACATGCTGACAAAGAAATGGTTAACCACGGGGCCAGCAATCTATTATCTTTCTAAAAAGAAAGATTACGTGAATAATTCTTTTTGAAAATATGCTTATGACAGGCCTTCTGGGGAAGAAAACCCTAATGGCTAGTGGGAGATACCCTGTATATAGAAGTTTTGTTTCAGATTTGTTACGGTTTATATTTCAATGTCTCCCCCGCAAAGCTTCATGCACTGATGGGTAGGGGTTTGGAGAGGTGACTGGATCATGGGGGCCTGATACATGTCAGTGGATTAATCCACTGATGATTTCATAGCTAAACGTGAATAGGAAGGTGAAGTCTTGTGGACGAGGTGGATCACTATGGGAGAGGCCTGAAAGGGCATAACTCTCTCTCTCTCTCCTCCCCTGATTTTGCTCTGCTACCACTGCCATGTGATGATCTCTTTCTCTGCTGCCATGCCCCACTGCCCTGCTGCCCTCCTTTCAGGCCAGCACAGTATGGACTGAAACCTCTGCAAACTCTGAGCCAAAATAAACCTGTCCACTTTTAACCTGTTTGTGTGAAGTATTGTGTCCCAGCAATGAGAAAGTAACTCAGAGAAGGATATACCTGGTCTGTCTGGGATTGCTTATGGCAAACATGGTGGAAATCTGTTGATTTACAGGGAGTAGAATATCATCTAAGCCATATAAACTAAGTATAATATGGAAACATTTATGTCCAAAATGGTTCCACACCCTGTAGTTGGCAAAACAAGACATCATTTGGAGCCTCTTCTTTTCAACCTGGAACAGTGCAGCCTACACAAGCAAAGTCATGAGAATATGAACAAGTGGCTCAAGCCCCCTCTGTACATTACTTATGCTTCACAATTATTTGTATCTTTGAAGATATTACGATCTCCAACTCATGTGAGCTGGATTTGACAGTTTTTCCTTTGTGCTATCTCACCCATCCTAATATGCATATTGAAAGAAATCAGATAAATTCTAATAAGAAATGCATTGCAATAGAGAACAATGTCACAAAATGTTTATTTGTGGCAGTGGCAGGAATGGTTGGTAGGAAGAAGATAATGAAATTCCCTTTGTCTCTTTCTCTATATATACATATACATGTACATGTACATATGCATATATATGAACAATAGAGAACAGATTTTAAAAAGGAAGGGCTTGATTTTTTTTGCAAGCTTTGATGTTGGGTCTTCAGTGTATAGCTGTGTTTTGAGTTTTACTTTTGCCAAAAGAGTCTCTGCAGAACTAGTACTGAATCCCAAACAAGGACCATCAAGGGATACCAAGAAGGGCAGCTCTAAAAGTGTTTGCAGAACAGGTTCACATTGGAGGAGAGAAATTTCCTGGCTCTATGCATTTCGCCATCCACTCTGAACATCTCAGGCGTGGTGAGCCCTGTGCAGGGTTTGGACCACCTGCTATGCACAGTCTTCCTTAGAAGACCAGGATACTGGAAGAGGACTGACTATGCAGTCCAAGCTGGCCTTGAACTTATGATCCTCCTGCTTCAGCCTTCCAAGAGCTGGGCTTACAACATTTTTGCTGAATGAACAATGCCCCTTTCCCGTGCAAGCAAGCAGGCCCCTGCAATACATGCAGTACCCCCTGACACAAGAGTGGGTACCGCACCCACCAACTCTAAGCTGGCTCTACATTTTGCTACCCCATTGCATGGAGCAGCAGAGGTGAGGAATAAACCTACATGATCCTGGGCAAAGACAATTCACGAGGTGAGATGAGATCAGCCAGACTCCATGAAGGTGGACATTAAGTCCAACAGCCCACTTGAACCCCTGACCAGTGGCCTACATCCAACAAAGACTGGAGGGCTGATTGTGCTCCCCATCTACCAAGAGGAGCAAGGACACACCTTAGTTTAGATGGTAACCATCATCCATGGGTAACAGACAGAGGGTCCTCTAGTGCAGAAAGGATATCCCCAAAATCCATAGAACCTAAAGCCAGGCATAGAAAATCATGACTGGCTAGATCCCATGACTGCAGATCTTAGAAAGAAACTGCTCACCCAATAACACAGGTATTTCTTCTTTGACTCAATTTTTTTTCTATTTTGTATTATTTTTATCTTTCTTTCATTTGTTTCTTTTACGGGGAGTAGGGGTTAGGGTTTTTTCTACTTTTTTCCACTTTTAGTTTTTTATCTTTTTTTTAACCTTTCAAGTTTATCACTTACTTACTGCTTTATTTCTGTTTTTGCTGTCTATCTTTTTTTCTAGTTTGTTTTTTCTTGACACAGTTCTCTATCACTATTAATTTCCTTTTACTCCTCAATAAAAGCCTCCATCTCACTCTTCTCTCCCCTCCTTCTCATATCTCATTGATTAACCTTTCAATTTTGCCATTTTCTTTTACCCATTCCTAGGTCCCTCTACCTTTCCCAGTATAACTGTTAAGTTTTATAAACCTCTATGTTGGTGGTTGACTTAATGTCATTGCTGTTGAATACTGTTCTATTGCTAATAGAGGTAAAGTTGCTTCTCTTAGTAGGTATTTGTCACTATTGAGTCAATATTTGGGTTGTCTTAGCATTCATATTATAATTATAGATCTCTTTTCTATGGTTAAGGGTTAGTACTTTATTGGTCCTTAGAGTTTGTCAATGTTCAATTTGTACTTGACACTATAATTAATGCTCATTTTATTACAGTAACCAAAATGACACAGTTGCTGTTAGTAACTTTTTTTGGTGTGCTAATATCTGGACTGCCTTGGTATAATTAGCGGTACTGTGGCCCATTCCTAGAAAACTGGGTACTGAGCCAACTATGCTGCAATCTCCCATCTCAAGTAAACAGAGGTGGCTAGATCCTAGGACAGAGGCAAAGGCCAATATTTTGCCATGCCAAGAGAACACCACTGAAAGGTAGACATTAACTAAAGTGGTTCCCATACTAGAAACAAAGCTTTCTATCACAATTAACAACAAATAAAAAATAGAAACGTGAGAAAACAAGTCAACAAACTACCTATAAATACTCCCAACTCTCTCAAAGTTGATAAATGTGGCACTGAAGAGGAAAAAATTCAAAAGCCACAGACAGAAATTATTTGAAATGATATCAGGGGAGATAACAAAACAGATCAGTAAGGTATTTGGCAAGCTCATAGAAGATATAAGTAACAAGATATTGTGACAAATAAACAGAATGATCAGCAAGTCTATAAAAGACACTAATAAAAAAGAAGAGGAGCTAAACAAAGTGGTGGAAAACATGAAAGAATAGAATAGAATTAGAGCTCATAAAAAGGTCCAAGCAGAAATTCAGGAGACTAAAAATTCTATCAAAAGTATGAGTAGCAGAAGTGACTAATATGAGGACACAGTGTCAGAGAATTTTAAAAATGGAGCTGGGCATGGTGGCTCACACCTGTAATCCTAGCACTCAGGAGGCTGAGGCAAGAGGATCGTTCTGAGTTTGAGGCCAGCCTGGGCTACAAAGTGAGTTCAAGACTAGCCTTAACTGCATAGTGAGACCCTGTCTCAAAAAGACAAAAAAAAAAAAAAATGGGCCCAATGCCTCTTAGATGAGACAAAGAAGACCAATTTAAAATGGAATTAGTAAAAAATCAGAAGACAACAAAAATGGTATAAAAAACTGTTTACTAGAATAATAGCAGAAAACTTTCCAAATAAGGGAAAATAATTTAACATACAGGGAAGAGAGACATATAGAATCCCAAATACCCCTACTCAGAAGAAAACCTGATCACAACGCATGATAGTCAAAATTCCAGAAGTGAATCACAAGAACAGAATTTTGAAAGCAATAAGAAAAAAACAATCACCTATAAAGAAAGAAACATTAGAATTATGGCACACTTTTAAATACAAACCTTAAAGACCAGGAAATCTTGGAATGAAGTGTTTCAAGCCGTAAAAGATAACAATCTCCAACCCAGGCAGATATAGTCTGCAAAATTACTTTTCAAAAGTGATGGAGAAATAATATACTTTCAGGATAAAAAGCACCTAAAAAGTTCGTGGCTATTAAGCTAGCACTCCAAAAAAATTCTCAAAGGTTCCCTAGAAAGAGGTAATGAAGCTAACAAAGACAAAAAGTCTATAAAGTGAATAAACCAGATAGGATAAATAAGGCATTAGAAATAAGGAAACTAAGGCATTGACAGAAATAAGTGAATCACAGGAATAAGTGAATCAGTAATAATTCTCAAATGCCCGATCACATGACACAGACTAGCAGATTGTATCAAGAAACAAAATCCAGTCATATCTTATATACATGAAGCACATTAAACCCAAAAAAGAAACTCATGGACTAAAAATCAAAGGGTGGAAAACAATATTCCATGCAATGGGAACTCCCCAGAAAAATAGGTGTAGCTATCCTATTTTCACACAAAGTGTACTTCTACCCAAAACTGATCAAATGAGGCAAAGAAAGTCACTACGTACTGGCTAAGGGGAGAATCTAACAGGAAGAGATAACAATAATTAACATATATGCATTGAAAAATGGTGTACTCAATGTTATAAAACAAGTACCGCTGGACATAAAAGACCAGATAAACATAAACAGAATTATAACGGGGGACCACAATATCCTACTATCACAAATAGATCAAGTGGGGGGCTGGGGATTTAGCTCAGCGGCAAAATCGCCTGCCTGGCAAGCGCAAGGTTGTGAGTTTGGTTCCCAGTACCGGAGAAAAACCAAAAAAAAATAAAAGAAAATAAAAGAAAAAGAAAAAGAAAAAAAGAAAAAAAAAAAAAATAGGGGCTGGGGATTTAGCTCAGCGGCAAAAGCGCCTGCCTGGCGAATGCAAGGTCGTGAGTTCGGTTCCTGGTACCGGAGAAAAACCAAAAAAAAAAAAAACCAAAAAACAAATAGATCAAGTGGACAAAAATTCAACAAATAAATATCAAAGTCGAACGAAGTCTTTGAACAAATGGTCTTAATATAAATCTATACAGTGTTTCACCCAACAAAAGAATACACATTCTTCTCAGCACCACATGGAACTTTCTCCAAAATAGACCATATATTAGCCAACAAATCAGCCTTAAGTAACTGTAAAAGAATTGAAATTATACCATGCATAGTATCAGATTATAGCATGATTAAGTTAGAAATTGATAACAAAAGAGAACGTACTAATTATACAAATTCATGGATGCTAGACAAAATACCCTCAGAAATAAAAAATGGGTTATAGAAGAATTGAAGTAAGAAAAAGACAATTTCTAGAACTAAATAATAATACCAGTACAATATACTGAAACTTATGGAAAACAATGAAAACAGCCCTAAGGGGGAAGCTTATAGTTTTAAAGGTCCACATCACAAAAACAGAGAAAGCCCAAATAAATAACCTAATGATGCACCTCAAGGTCCTAGAAAAATAAGAACTATCCAAACACAGAGCAGAAATCAATGAAGTTGAGACCAAAAATTTAAAAAAAAGAATTAATGAATCAAAGAGTTGATCCTTTGAAAGGATGAACAAAATATACAAACTGTTAGCTAAGCTAACACCAAAAAAGGAAAAGAAAAAAACCCCAAATCATCAATTCAATTCGAAATAAAAAAAGGTGAAATCAGAGCAGACACTGCCAAAATAATAAAAAAATTAACAACTACTTCACAATATGTACAACAAAAAATTAGGGAATGCAGAAGAAATGGATAGAATCCTAATATAGATGAATTGTTAAAACTAAATCCAGAAAATGTATAAACCTTGAATAATCCAAAATAGGCAATGAAATTGAAACAATAATAATGAAAAAAATCTAGCAGCCAAAAATGGCAAGGTCTGGAATTATTCAGTGCAGAATTCTATACAAACTTCAGGGAAGTTCTAACACCAATACTCCTCAAGCTTTTTAATGAAATTGAAAGCGAAGGAGTACTTCCTAAATCATAACTGGGAGGTAATATTATTATTCTGATTCCAAAACCAGAGCAGGATCCAACTGAAAACAAGAACTACTGACCAATATTTTTAATGTATACAGTTGCAAAAATTCTCATGAAGATACTGGCAAATGCAAATAGAATGTAACAAATCAAAAAGATCATACATCATGACCCAGTAGGGTTCATCTGAGTGGATGGTTCAATGCATGAAAATCAATGAATATATTAATATATCACATAAACAGAATAAAGGGCAAAATGGCTCAATACACGCAAATTAATGAATATAATAATACAGCACATAAATAGAATCAAGGGCAAAATCATATGAACATCTCAATAAATGCAGAAAATGCCTTTGACAAAATCCAGTACCTTTTCCTGATAAAAAACCCTGAAGAAAATAGGTATAGAAGAACTTTACCTCAATCTAGTAAAAGCCATTTATGACAAACCTACTATCAACATCATATTAAATAGGAAAAAATTAAATGCTTTCCCTCTAAAATCACAAAAAAGGCAAAGATGTCCATGATCACCACTCCTGTTCAGCATAAACTTGAAATATGAGCAAGAGCAATTAGGCAAGAAAAAGAAATAAGAGGGTTATGTATAGTAAAGGAAGAATAATTATCATTATTTGCAAATGACATAATTCTCTACATAGAAGACCCAAAAAATTCCCCCCAAAGACCCTTAAAATAACCAAATTCAGTAATATATCAGGATGTAAAATCAACACACAAAAAAATCAGAAGCATTCCTATATACTAATAACGAACCCAGTGAAAAAGAAATCAGAAAAAATATTTCAGTAGCACAAAGAAAAATTAAATATTCAAGAATTAACCTAAGGTATTGAAAGCCCTCTATAAAAATACAGTACCTTGAAAAGTAGATCAAAGAGGACATAAGAAAATAGAAAAACAACCCTTGCTCCTGGGTAATCAGAACTGAAATATTCAAAATGGCCATACTTCCAAAATTGTTATACAGATTTAATGTAATACCAATCAAAATTTCAACAGCATGCTCACAGAACTGGAGAAAACAATCTTAAAATTCACATGGCACCAGAAGAGACCAATCTTGGGTAAAAAAGCAAAGCAGGAGGCATCAAAAAACTAAACTTGAAATTACATAGTATTACAAACTACAGTGATAAAAACAGCATGGTACTAGCACAAAAACAGATATGAGGATCAATGAAACAAGATAGAGGATGCACAAACAACTCCAAGCACATTCCACTATTTGATCTTTGAAAAAGAGGCCAAAAACATGCACTGAAGGAAAGACAACCTCTAAATAGTGTTGGGAAAACTGGCTATCCACATGCAGAAGATTGAATTTAAATCCATTATCTTTTGCCATGTATGAAACTACTATCAAAATAGATCAAATAGCCAAATGTTAAAACAGAAAACAACCTACTAGAAGATAAAATAGAGTTGAAATCCTTGAAGTCATAGGCATAAGCAAGTACTTTCTAAACAGAACCACAGTTGCCCAGGAAATTACCGAGAATCAACAAATGGGATTATATCAAAATACAAAGTTTCTGCACAGCAAAAGAAACAATCAATGGAGTTAAAAAACGGGGAAAAAATTACCAGCTATTCCTAGGGCAGAAGACTAATTTCTAGAATATATAAAGAACTCAAAATATTAGACCCCAAAATAAAGACCCAATCAAAAAATGGGCAAATGAAATGAATAGACACTTCACAGAAGAAAAAGTACAAATGCAAAAAAACTACATGAGGGGCTGGGGATTTAGCTCAGCAGCACAGTGCCTTCCTGGTAAGCGTGAGGTCGTGAGTTTGATTCCTGGTACCGGGAAAAAAAAAAAAAAAAACTACATGAAAAAATATTCACATTTCTGGCTGTTAGAGAAATGCAAATTAAAACAACAGTGAGATTCCATCTTACCCCAGAAGGAATGGCCATCATCAAAAATCAAACAATAAATGCTGCAGAGCCTATGGGAAGAAAAAGGAACCCTTCAATACCGTTGATGGGACTGTAACCTAGTACAACAACTATGGAAATCAGTATGGTGATTCCTCAAAAAACTAAAACTAGAAATTCCATTTGACCCAGCTGTTACTCTTCTAGGTGTCTTCCCAAAAGAATTAATGCTACCATATTACAGAAATACAATCGCTTCTCGGCCTTTTGGCTAAGATCAAGTGTACAGAAATACATGCATAGTTTACAGCAGCACAATTCATAATAGCCAAATCTTGGGAGCAGCCGATATGTCCATCAAGAGATGAATGAATAAGTTAAATGTGGTACATATGCACAATGGGCTACTACTATGCCATAAATAAATTGGAGACATTTGTAGGAAAATGGATGCACCTTGAGACTCTAATGTTAAGAGAAATAAATCAGAGATACAAAATTAAATATCACATGGTTTCTCTTATATGAGAAACCCAAACTCTAAATAAAGAATAAAACGTACATAATAGGAAGTAGCGAGATAGATTTTACTCAAAAGGGAGGGAGATCAAGAGATGGAGGACTGGGGGAGGGTGGGTAGGGGTAGGGAACGAAAAAAGAAATTAAGAGGTGTTATATACACATACCAACTCCACACAAGAAATGTAAATATGTATTGCAAACATACACAAAAAAGGAAGAGATTAAAGAGATGGGGGAAGGGAAAGAGATATAAAAAGGAGTTAAGATGTATTGCGTACATTTGCATGTACCAATTGCCCACAAGGAATGTAAACATTACATGCTATAAACATTTAGTAACATAAAAGAACACACGTAAAAATAAAAAGGAAGGGCTTGTTGAAGAGACGGTGCTACGAGCCCAGCCCCACCCCCAAGTGGAGCTGTACCACGTAAGTTACTGTTACTTAGCTGAAAAGCATCCTTTCCATATTTTGCTCAGTGATGCCTGGGCTGAGACTATGTGTCTTGCATTTCTTTTTTGCTAGCTGATCCCTGAGAGGATCTTTGAGGCAGCCTGGAGAAACTGAGTCTGAAGCAGGAAGCCCCTAAGACTTGCTCCTTCCAGGTTTGCCCTCCTGAGGGCAGGCTTTCTGCTGTGGTTCCTGGGAGTGGCATCTATGCACCAGCAGGAATTTGTTATCGTGGCTGAGCCATGCCCCTCTTCATAAGCATAAGTACCAGAGTTACCAGTGGCTATGGACTGAATTTCTGTGTCCGTCCAAAATGCCCATGTTGGAACCTAATACCCAATGTGATGACATTGGGAGATGGGCCCTTCTGGGATGTAATCAAGTGCTGAGTACTCCACCCTCATGAACGGAACTGGTGCTCTTGTAGAAAAGGTTGAAGGGACTAGCCGTCCCATTTTGCTCTTCCAGCCCTTTGGCTCTGTGAAGATACATTGCTTGCCCCTTCCAATATGCGAAGACACAGCAAGAGACACCATCTGTGGAGCTGAGAGTGAGCCCTCACGAGGCACTGAATCTCACAAGGTCTCTGTCTTGGTCTTGCCAGCTTGCTAGAACTCTGAGAAATACATTTCTATTGTTTATAAATTGCTTGTCTAGGGTGTTCCATTATAGCTGTATGAATGGACAAAGACATCACTCCATGAGGTTCCTTCTCCTAGTTTCTAAGTCATAATTGATCCAACCTCTTCCTTCTGGTCCCTTCACATCAGAGATAGTAGTAATTTCCAGCAATGGCTGCCTTCACGACTTCCTAGCATTCTCCTTCTATCTTGTCGGTAGCTAACAACTTTTTAGTTTAGCTAAAAAGTTAAATTCTATGTATTTTATATTAATTATTTTATATTAATTATAAATTAATTATATTAATTTATGTATTTTATATTAATTCTTTCAAATTCCTAGTGTGGTTTCTCTCTCCTGTCTAGACCAGACTGCTCAGGTCTAGAAATGTGGAGGGAAATCTGGGTTCGAGATCATTACAAGGAGTGCACAGGGAGAATTAGGATGAACCCTCTATAGTTTGACTCAAACTCAAGAAATCTCAAGGGTGACAGTGCAGCTGGCTAATTTCTTTCAAAGGTCTGCACAGGAGAGGGTCTTATTGAAAGTGGATCTGCATCACTCTTAGTGTCTATCACCATGTTTCCCACAGATCAAATGCCAGCTATTCAGGGGTGTGGGCTGGCATGGTATTCCATTAATTTTGTCCAAGAAGACCACTAGAAGGAGGGAAAAGACCTTAGCAAAGAGAAGCTGGAGGCATTGTGAGATTCCGCAGGGATGAGAAAGGCCAAGAAAAAGAGATGACTATGATCACCATAGAAAAGATTAACATTACATCCCTGCCAAGTGAAAACACTGAGCCTTGACCGTTCTGTCAGTAGCCAAAGAATTATCTTGCCTCTTTTCCTCTTCTCTTATTCTATTCTGGAGGGATTAGCAATCGTGGTTAGCAATCTGAGAGAGAAGACGCTCAAGTAGGCAAAAGGGAAGAAAAGCTGGTCACACACCCTCTTCTGGCTCCAGACATACTGCCTATAGTAAATCCGAGTACACGGTTTTATAATATGGCACCAAACATTTTAATTACTGAATTGAGACTGCATTGTGCAATCTGAAGTGACTATAAGAATTTGTACTATCAAAGAGTAGCTGGAAAACTTCAAGGACAGGAGGAAAAATAACTCCAGAGCAGATTTAATGGATAAAGGATGCAAAACTAAAATTGTTTTATGATTTCAGCCTGTAAGTCTTTACCATTCCACATACTGGCTCTAAGTAGGTAATCAAAGGGAAATAAGGTGAGAAGGTAAATAAGGCTTTGATTACTAGGCTAAGGAGTTTAGACTTATCCCTTAAGGGAATAGGAGAGAAATTCAATTTAAGTCAAATATATATTAAGCATTGTGCTAAGTACTGAGATATGAAAATGCATTAGAATAATGTGCCTTCCAAGGAGGCGGCAGACAAATACAGCCGAATCCAATGCGGTGTGATGAATACTATGATCAAGGTGTGTGTATTGAGTGGATGGTATGCACAAGGCAGGGTTTTATGAAAAGCAAATTGCGGGATTAGAATAGAGAATAAAAGCAAAATAAATCCATAAGAAGAGATGGCACTCCCATCTTCCTCTTACAGGAAATTTAGATCTGCAAATATCTATGTGGAGATCAAAATTCTTAACCACACATGGAGCTAGAAGAATCTCTAGAAAAATGTGCGAGGAAATGAGATAACTGACAGCCATTTGAAAATATCAGCCCCTGATGTGAATCAGTACCTCTGGGTCTCAGGCTGTTTCTCAGGTCCTCTTTGGCAGCAGTGCATGGCCTTCCCAATGACAGACTGACTGTTATGACACCCAAAAGAAAGCAGCTGCTGGCAGCTGATCAATCCCAGGTGAGACAGAACTTGACTTATTTTCCAGCCTTTAAAATCCGAACGGTTGCTGGCAACACACACCAGAGCTGGAAAGGCAAGCTGGAGGGAAGAGAGGCAGGGAAGCAGAGGAAATCCTACACGCTCCACCAGAAAACAGCTCAGTATTGACATATTCTTCCCCAGCACTGCAATAATCAGTGCTGTAATATGCTGGGCCTATTCTGGGATGTATACCCCAGCTGCTGGCAAGGATGAAACACCTGCTGCTTGCTGTGCAGGCTGTTCCTTTTCAACACTGATGGATTAGGGCTCTTGAATTCATCTAGAGATGCCCATCATTTGAAACACTTGAACCTCCAACAGAGCTGTCTTTGGCATCATTGATTACTGTTCACTGAGGTGATTTTTTCCCCTCTGAGAAAGCATATGTCAATTAAGGGCATTTATATTCTTTATAGAAGGTAGTTGGGAACAAGGCATGTCTGCTTCACTTATACAAATGGTTTGGAGAAATACAACCTGCAGTAAAGCATAGCTCCGGCTTTTCTTTTACAATATCTTTTTAGGATACAAACAATGTGGTGACTTTTGGCTTTTGCAGGATTCCTTTCTTTTGCATGATGCATTTTAAGTGCCTATGTAATGTAACTTAATGGGGCCCAGTCATAATTATCAGATATATCCTATGTTTTCTTGTTAGTTTTTGTCAAAAATAAATAGAGTGTGATCCTCTATATTGTCCCAGGGATCCACAGGGAGATGACAGTAACCAGTGAGCTCATCTACTCTGTCGTATCCTATTTCCCATAGCTTACCAAAACCCATGCCTTTTTTAGAAGGGAGGAAATGTGCTATGCAGCTAAAACAAGTATTCCAGCCTCCTTAAAAGTCAGATTTCTCAGTGTAAACAAATACATGTTACTGTGATTATAAACCAGCCTCGTGTAAGTACAGTTAGTCTATGTATGCTCAAGGCTGACTGACACAGAGCATCATGCTATTCTAAGTTCTGACACTACAAACCTGTGAACTACATCCTGGAACATATGTTAGTAGCCAGCCTCCCCCCTCTGTGAAATTCTGTCTCAGTTCTAACTTTAACATGGAAAAAATATCCTAATGCTCTTGAAACTTTCTAAGTTTATTTTCTGAAAGGCCAAGGATAAGAAAGAGAAAGAACAAGGAAGCTATTTAAAATGGTACAGAAAGTTTTCTATGCCAAGAAAGCCTATGGATAATAGAGGAATTGCCCACAAGGGATAAACTGTTAGGTGGCACTAGAGTCTGATTTTATAAGTCCATACATTTATCATGGGATTGTATTACCTGGAAACTCACTAAGGGTTAACTTACTGCTCTATGGACTGTGAAATGAGCCCCTCTGTTACTACGTTCACTGACTGCTAGGTCTGGCTTTATATTATATTTGAGTAGGTAGTGCTCTCTAAAGATGCGTCCCCTCTCCAAATTTCACATACATCTTTAAATGAACTTATCACAACACCAGCACTTTGAAAACAAGTGATAGGGGGTCAAGGTAGCCTCCAACTCAGCCTCAGTGGAGAAATGGAGTGCTACTAAGAGACTGAGTAGAAGGGAGCACACGGACCTATTTCGTGGAGAGATGGAGATGGTCTTAGTGAATACACCAGAAAACAAGCACACAGCAGGCAATGAGAATCTTAGATTTTATTCTCTAGAGGGTATTCTGATGGTCTGCCTGTGTCAGAATTGATGCCACAACTTGTCAAAGAAAAAAAAGTGAAGTCCCTGGGACCCAGGGCTGAGAGAAGCAGGAAAAAACAGACTTTCCTAGGCCTCCTCCACCTTTCCTTTAGAAATCTCTGCCCACAAGGTGGCGCCTTTCTTTGCTGTGCATTTCAGAAGTTTCCTACAGTGTACTGAAAAGATGGATTCTCACCTTAAATGAAATAAAGTTCATCAATTGCCAAAGAGAGTGCCTGGACAATTCTTAATAGTTTCCTATGCTACAGGCTGAATGTTTGTGTCGTCCTCAAGTTCACATATACAAATGCTCACTTCCCACGTGATGGTATTGTGAAGTGAGGCCTTTTAAGGAGGCGGTTCAGTCATGAGGGTGAAGCCCTCATGAATGTGATTAGCCCCCATGACTGGGCACTTACAAAACAGGACCAAGGGAGCTTATTTGTCCCCGTCACCATGTGAGATAACAGGAAAAAAACAGTTAGACTAACTGTACTTACACGAGGCTGGTTTATTCTATGAACCAAGAAATGAGCCCTTACCCTGAACCTGCCATGCCTTTTTTTGTGTGGTGCTGGGGATTGAACCCGGGGTCTTACGCATGCAAGGCAAGAGCTCTGCCACTGAGCCACAGCCCTAACCACCTGCCATGCCTTATTCTTGGACTTTCAGCTTCCAGGACTCTGAATAGTAAATGTCTTCTATTTATAAGCCACCCACTTTGTCAAAACAGCTTAAACAGACTATGATACCTAGTCTTATAATTTCTTCAGAGCTCATAGAGTCTTCCCTGGAGATGAGACTTTCCTACTCTGCTAACAAGCTACCCAGAACACCAACAAGTTCAAGAACAAATCCTCAGTGGGGAGTTTTCATTTTGTACCATCAGATGCCATAATGTAGGACACAATGATAACGAATAACTGTGTGAAACTATAAAATAGTATGGCACGAGCCTAAGATGATATTAGAGGGATTTGCATTACTATATACAAACAATAGTCAGCGGATAGTCATAGTGGACCACAGCACTGAAACATGTAGGAATAAAAAATTATTTTCTTCCCTAATCTCTACAAATTCCCCCACTCTTAAGTGCGTTGTTTTAATTAAGCTTTCCACATAGAAATACTTCATCCACGATTATTATTTTTAGAAAGTGCTAATGTGACAACCTGTGCATATCTTCTCAGCCCCATTGTCCTATTATTGTTGCACAGAATTCATTACTTTCTAGTATTTCCCTGTTCACCAGTTTGACGCACATTACATACCAGATTCACTGACATGAAAAATATATGAAGCATCTTTTTCAGTTGCAGCTCATGCATCTAGCTTTAAATAGTTTGCCCAATTCTATTCTGAAAGTATTTTTTAAAACATCTATGCTATGTATTGGCATGTGTTTAATGCTAAGTTTGGTTATGAATTTCTCTCCTAAAAGGGATCTTTGTTTAGCATGTATTTAATAAAGAAAAAGCTCTTTAGCTACAAGACAGCTAGGTTAACCAAACTGAAGGCAATAAAAATGTTTTGTAAGTATAGAGAATTGCTTTGTTAGATAAAAAGGTTTGTATTTTAACATATTTCAACAGTGTGTACTGACAATGACACGTGCTGCTTGGAAAATAGTAAAGGGTGTGAAATCTCTCCATGTTTTTGTGTTCAGGGAAAGAGCAAACAGCCAAGAGCCCCCCTTCCGAGCCATATGACTTTGAGGAGACTTGCGAATAACTCCCTTGTTTACCTAGGACAAGGCCACACAGAGATTCTCCACATTTCCACTCATTACCCTTCACGATTATCTGAGGTGTTTGTAGCCACCGACAAACTGGGACAACATACCTGCTAACAGTATCAAACCTCCCAACAGGAAACCCCTTTGAATGACCCCTCAGGAGAACTGGCTAGCCCCAAGAGCGGACATTTCCTGCTCAGTCTGCTCCCCATATCTACTTCTGTCCAGCCTTGTTTGTCTTTGCGATGCCTGCAGATCATATGGTCTGTCAGGTCTCCCTATCGCAAAGTTCTCTGCCCCACTACACAAATCCTTTGAATAAAGTCTCTCCTTACCTCGACCTGGATTTGGTTCTTACTTGACCATGGACATCTGGATAAAAGTTTTAAATAGCACCACGGCTAGGGGTCATACACTCTTACATCCTAACATTTCAAACTGCCATCCCTGAAATGGGACATATTTAATGTCATTTGTCTTCAAATTAGATTAAGTCTAGGTCAACAGGCGTGGGGAAAAGCAAGGTTTTAAAAAAAGTTTGGCTTCTTCGCTCTCTCTCCACTCCTACTACTATTAGCTTTTTCATAATTTAATCTATTTGTAATCAGTTTAACACTAAAGAGCTTTCTGAAGAAAGGAGATTATCAAATGATAAAACAACAGACATAAGTAGCAAAGGGTAAGTCTCACCCATTTGGAGGCTACATAAAATAATACAGTTTGTGAATATTTCAGGCCATGTCCTGGAGGTTGGAGTTGGTCTTATTTCTTTTGTTGTTTTGACACCAGCTTTCAGAGCCATCTCGTTATATACAGCACTTCGATCTTCCACTGACAGGGGTCTTCTCAGCACATTTCAAATTTGAAGGCACAGCAAAATCTCCTGGAGGGCTCATTAAAACACAGCTTGCTGGTCAGTATCTTCAGTGTTCCTGATTTGGTGATGTCTAAAATGGTACAGGGCCGGAGATATAGCTGAGCTGCGGGCCAGCGATATAGCTCAGCAGCACAAGCGCCTGCCTTGCAAGCGCAAGGTCCTGAGTTCAATTCCCGGTACCAATAAATAAATAAATAAAATAAAATGGTGCATTTCGAACAAGTTGCAGGGTATCCCTGATGTTACTGATGATCCCCACCCTGAGGACCTATTCACTAGCCAACCAGAGTCCCAAAGCACCCTGGCCAAGAAAGCCAATCCGCAGGGAAGTTGCTGGTGTAAAGAAGAGCTCACATTGGAGGTTACTACAGGAGGTAGGTGGGTTATGACTGCAAATATATCCTCAGGGTTTGCTTTGAATCTGGTAGCGTCTCTATGAAACAAATGCAAAAATAGGGGCAAAAATGGAGTTAATCGTTTCCACCTCAAACATCCATTTCTTGTAATGACAGGAAATGGGAGGCATTGGCTAGCAGGTGCCAAGACCCGCTGCCTTTCAAAGATTACAGTTAGGCTTTGGGGAAGGCAAGAATTGGTTTTGCTCTCCTGGGATACAAACTGCAGCATCTGAGATAAACCTAGAGAGGAGGTTACCCTGACAAACGTGACATCTTCTGCACAATTCCAGCTGTGATTTAACTCTCTTACCCTGCTGTCCAAGAAGTGTTGATTTTGGAGCATCAATAAATAAATAAAAGCACCAGTCCTGGCTTGACTGGGAATGAGCCTGCATCCTCTGATACCTGCAAATGTTCCCTTAGGGCACAAGATTTCCACAAGCTCTGGTCCACCATGAAACTGACCAGTGACTATGCTAGTCAGGAAAGCAAGGTCAACTCATCCAGGAGTTGTGCCTGGGCACAACCAAACTCAACACTGCTAATTTGGACATTTAAAGGATGGACTTTATTATATGCAAATTATATCTTGCTTTTTAAAAAAGAAAATTGTCCTTGAAGTTTATAAGGAGGAAATGGGGACATGTTAGAGACAGGGTACAAAGTCACCATTGTATAAAAAAATCTAAGGTAGAACATGAAGACTATAGTTAATACTGTACTGTATACAGATATTCCTTGTTTAACGACCTGTGTCATGACTATTTGGACTCATGACCAAGATGCCCTCTTCAGCCTTATAGCGTGTCTTTTTTGATACAGTTCTGTACATCTTGTTTATAGAGCCACAATGTCTTTTTTTATACAGTACACCTTATTCATACAGTACAGCAATTTTTCCAGGATGTACTGTACAGTACAGGTACTGTAGTTTTATGCTCTGCTATACATTACAGTACTGCATGCTAGAGTTATGCAAATAAAAGCAAACTCATCAAGTTGGAGTTTCCCTTGGCCATTTCTTTGTTCTGAATATTGAACATACTATATAGGATTCTTCATTTAGAGAATAATTTATTTAACGACCTAGTTCCATGAACGGAA
Source organism: Chinchilla lanigera (assembly GCF_000276665.1). NCBI lineage: Eukaryota > Metazoa > Chordata > Mammalia > Rodentia > Chinchillidae > Chinchilla > Chinchilla lanigera. The sequence goes on from NW_004955544.1 coordinate 1,357,919, forward strand.
CTCAGTTGTTAAATGAGGAATGTCTGCACTTTGTTAAATGAGGAATGTCTGCAATTTGCTAAGGAAGTGCATTTCAGGTCTTCTCATCAAAAAAAAAAAAAAAAATTAACTCCATCAGGTAATATATACGACACATTTGCTTGACTGTAGTAACCATTTCATTATGTATATGTACATGAAGCAGCATGTTGCATCCTTAAGTATATACAATTTTTTTGTAATTTTAAAAAAATGATTATAGCTCGATGCGGTAGCACCTATAATCCCAGCACTCCGGGAGAATAAGGTGGGAGGATCTCAAACTCCAGCCCAGCCTGAGCAATTTAGCGCCTTGGTGAGACCCTGTCTCACAGTCAAAACTTTTTAAAATGCTGCAGAAGGTAGCCAGGTTGGTTGCCAGGCTGAGCAGGTCAAGGTCCAGAGTATCCCAGGTTGATGCTGTGCATCAGTCACCCTACTTGTTTTTTGTTTTTGTTTTTGTTTTTTTTTTGGTTTTTCTCCGGTACCGGGAACTGAACTCACGACCTTGCACTTGTCAGGCAGGCGCTTTGCGCGGAGCTAAATCCCCAGCCCCAGTCACCCTACTTGTTATTCCCATGTGCTGTGATGTTCCTGGGTTGTGAAGCTAGTGCTTCCTCCTGTGGCTAGAAGAGTAGATGATTGGGTCTCTCCCAAGATAAGTACCAGTTGCATAATGTGTGCAAGTCATATGCAGACTCTGCTTCCAAACCTCCCAAAGGAAAATATTACACCGTTTGGATCTTCATAGTCATGGGTGGTAGACAGTCATTTCAGCAGCTAAGAATCATTCCCCTGTTTCAACTTTGACAGACACCCTGGGGGGAATCCGCCAGCTCAGTCCTTGCAGATCTGGGAGTTCTGCAGTGGACCCATAAAGACAGACACTGTGGTCATCCTCAGTAAATCCCATTCAAGTGCTATACTGGGGTAAAGAAATTATGTAAAGACATGTGCGCCCTATTTATTGCTCAAACTGGATCTAATGGGCTTATTACGAGGGCAGATTTCAACACCCAGTAAAAATGAATGGTTCTGAGAATCTTCCTGAATCCTATGAATTCGACCTTGTCATCACTACTGGAGGCGCAGGAGGCCTGGCAGCTGCTAAGGAGGCAGGCAAGTATGGCAAGAAGGAAATGGTCTTGGATTTTTTCACTGAAAGTCCACTTGAAACTGGATAGGGTCTTAATTGGAATGTATCTGAATGTGGGTTGCATACCCAAAAAAATTGATGTACCAGGTGTCTCTGTTAGGCCAAGCCACACAAGACTCTCATAACTATGGATGGAAAGTCAAGGATGCAGCTAAACATGACTGAGAAAAAATGGCATCAAGAGCTGCTGTGGGTCTGCACAACTTCTGTGGATCAACTGAGAAAAGCCACAAGAAGTGAGCAAAGTCAGCCTTTAAAGAGTTTGCCTTAAATCGCAGAGACTTCGGACTTGGACTTTTCAGCAGTGATGAAACTGTTAGGACTGTGGCAACTCTTAGAGATGGACTAAGTGCATTTTGCATATAAGTATGTACATGAATCTTTTAGGGACCAGGGGTGGAATGTTATGGTGTGTATCCAGGTGTCCCTCCAAAGTCTCACGTGCTCATACATGGGTTTTTAGGGAGATGATTGGATTACAAGGCATGATACTCATCAGCGGATGAATCTACTGATGAATTTATAGCTAAATGTGATGTTGGAAGGTGAACCCTGTAGGGAAGAGGTGGGTCACTGGGGGCGTGGCCTGGAAGAGTCTGTGCTCCTCCCTTTTCCTTGGATCACTCTCTGCTTCCAGCTGCCCTGTCATGAGCTGTTTCTCTTCCACCACGCCATTCTGCCATGCTGCCCTGATTGGAGCCAGCGAACTACGGACTTAAACTTCTACAAACTAGAAGCCAAAATATGTAAACCTTTTCTCCTTAGACTTGTGGCTGTCAGTTATTGTGTCTCAGTGATGAGAAAGTAACTAAGACACTTGCTCTTTAGGAAATTCAAAGGTAAGTCAAGAATCCACAAATCACACTAAGCCACAACCTACCCTCCCAAATGCCTAGGTCAATGTTATGACCCCTTTAAGCAACAGGGTCTCACTAAGTTGCTAAGTTGCCCAGCCTGAGCTGGAACTTTTGTTCCTCCTGCCTCGGCCTCCCAGAACACTGAGACTTCAGGTATGCACTACCACACTTGGCCTGATAATTTCATTTGATTTAGAGAAAGAAATTAGTGAAAAAATAGCATCTGATGACTTTGTCTCTGATATTTTGTATTTCGACTCAACTTCTGTTATTCAGTCTCATAAATTTCTGTCTCTTCAACTATCAAAATGGCAATACTGATAATCAACACCAAGAAGATTTAGATAAGAGATGTGAACATTTCTGTCACTGATTTCTTCCTGCCTGAAATGGAGCGCTTGTGCTGAAATCCCTTTGAAGCCTGTCTGAGCCCAGGTTACACCTTTCGCCACCCTGAGATAAGGCTGCACATGGAGATCATGGTCCTCGCCCAACCACAGTCCTCACTGAGCTGTGTTCTAATGCAGCTTGACTTCTAGGAATAGTGATCTCACTTGAAAATCAGGGACATTCCAGGTAAATGAAAAGACGAAGAATTTCAATCCCTTCTCTAGCCCTGGTCACCAGTTCACATGCACATACATGAACATGCATGGATCCATATACTCGTGATTGCTAGAGCATTGATTTTTTAATTTTGTACCAAGGTGCTACATTAACGCCTTAATTGCCCAGAAAACTGGGGACTGTGCATAACTTACTAATTCGTTTTATTTTAACATTTATCAAAAAGCTTTGGTTTTCAACTCTTGCTGCTAAAGATCATTATATTATTCTAATGGTTTTCAAGGCTGTTTTTATCCACAGGAGCCTTTCCTCAAACAAAACCCTACATGGGAGCCAAAACACGATGATCATAAAGCAGCACCATAGAAGTTGTGCAAGCAGTGATGGCTCAGGCTGTCCCCCTCCTCTCCTTGAGAGCTCTGCGATTCCCTACCCTGGGAATGGGTACTAAAGAGGTGCTTCAGAGTCATGTGGCTCGGTCTATTTGAGTTTCTACAACAATGTACCGTCAACTATATGACTCCAAAACAACAGACATTTATTTTCCACAGCCCTGAGGGTGACCTTTACTTATCCACCCAACTCCAATTCCCGTATCTTCTGGAAACACCACCCAGACATGTCTAGAAATAATGTTTTACCAGCTCTCTGGGTGTCCTCTGCATAGTCAAAGTGACACCTAAAATAAACGACCACACTGATCAAGCACCATCAGAAGCACTGCTAGTCAGAGTTCCAGAAGGAAGAAGAGTTAGAGCTATTTACAAATTGCCTCCTAAAACTGCTTGTTAGAAATAACCTATAATGAGGGCTGGGGATTTAGCTCAGCGGCAAAAGCGCCTGCCTGGCAAGCGCAAGGTCGTGAGTTTGGTTCCCGGTACCGGAGAAAAACCAAAAAAAA
>NW_004955544.1:1361532-1408071 GCF_000276665.1 Chinchilla lanigera
AAAAAAAAAAAAAGAAATAACCTATAATGTATCTGCTGACATTGCATTGGCCAAGTCAAGTCACATGATCATACCTTGCCTCAAAAGGAAAGAGAAGTGCATGAAACCCTACAATGTGCCTCAAGGATGGAGAGCTGGAAAGATTTGATAGACAGCCCTTTATATTCACACAGCCCCACCAGGGTCTGTCATAGCAAAGAGTAGTAAAACACAATAATTGTATCCCCTTCCATAAACACACACACACACACACACACACACACACACACACAGAGTCAATATTTATACTCTGTAAGTTAGAAGGGGATTGTGCATGACCTCACATTGGTTCAGTTACAGTTTTGCAGGTGAATGAGTTTTGAGGCCAAATTTACAAAACTCTATTTTTCAAGGCTTTAGGGATTTCCAAATTGAAGTAAAAGATTATGGGCATGTGCTATGCTCAGAAACATGTATTTTTACTCAGCTTTGTATTTTGTTATGATTTGATTGTTTTCCACAAAGCTGTTGTCCTTTTGCAAAATTCCATCTAAAGGCAGTATAGCCATTACTTTGAACCCTGGGAATTATCTTCCTGCTATGCCACTTCCTGTGTTTAATCGTGGATAGGTAAACTACCTTTCCTGGTCCTCAGTTTTCTTTTTGATAAAAATACGAAAATGATACTACTTTCCTCCTAGGATTGTTATGAAAATTAAATGAGATATTATGTGGAAAGTAGATAAAATAATGCTTAAATTTGAGCTATTATTTATTAACTTAATGGCATAATTCTCATATGCTTAAATTTTTAAAATCTGATGTTCCAAAGCCATAATGATACCCTACAATTTTCTCACTTTGCTCACAATTTCTTCCCAAGTTAAAATGCCCTTTTGCTCTGTATCCTGGTTTCAATTTACTACTGAAAGTAGAACTGAGCACATCTCAGTTCTTTCTTTTTCTTCTTTCCCTGCTCCGTCCTTCCATCTTTTGGTCCCCTTCCCTTCTGAAAAAGATCTATTAGCCTGTTTCCTGTTCTCTTTTATTTTGTTCTTATCTCTTGGGTTTCTCATAAAAGATAAATCATGTGATATTTAGGCTTTTTGTCTGACTTATTTCACTTAGAATTATTGTCTCAAGGTGCATCCATTCTCCTACAAATGACTCAAGTTTACCCTTCTTCATAGCAGAGCGGTGCTCCATTGTGTGTACATGCCACATTTTCTTTATCCATTCATCTGTTGATGGAGATACAGGCTGCTTCCACAAATTAGCGAGTATGAGTTGTGCTGCCATAAACATGCATACGCATGTATCACTGTAAGAGGCTGTCTTTAACTCTTTTGGGATGACACCTATGGAATTCCTCTTTGTAGTTTATTAAGGAATCTCCATACTCATTTCTCTAGTGGTTGTACTAATTTCCAGTCCCACCAACAATGTAGAATGTTTCCTAATTCCCTGCAGTCTCTCCAGTGTGTGTTATTTGATTTCTTGATGACAGCCATTCTTTCTGGAGTAAAGTGAAATCTCAGTGTTGTTTTAGTTTACATTTCTCTCTGGCCCCCAAGAGCAGTGGCTAGCCCTCACATCCTAGAACCTAAAGGATTGTTGGCAATAGGACAGGCAGCTGCTCGTAGGCAACTGCTCCCATATACTGTATAAACTAGGAGCAGTAGCAGGTATTTTCGCAAGCCAAGATTTTCTTCCTCTCTGTCCCAGAATGAACCAGAAGCCTTCTCCATGTGCTGCTGCTGAGGAGCAAGGGCTAAGAACTAAATCCAATATTTTTGTTTTGTTTTATTTTATTCTGTTTCAACTAGGGAATGCTGGTCCATCATTTAAGGAAATGCCATAGGAGCAGCAACTTTCTGACATGACTGACAGCTTTGAAAACTCCACGTGCTCAGCCCACACCCCAGATTACTGACGTGGAACTCAGAGAGCCGAGCGCAGGCATTAGCATTTTCAACTTACCTGGGGATCTGAATGAACTGGCAGATTTCACAGTCAGGTTTTATAAAGCATAACCTTCCTTGAGACCGCTTTCTATGGAGGTTAAACTACCTGCCCCCTCAAGGGATCTGTTTATCAGCTCACTTTCCTCAGCAATAATAAATTGAAACCAGGATATAGAGCAAAAGGGTATTTTGAAACCATCCCATAACCAGCTACAGTCAGCCCAAATTAATATCACAGATCAAAGGTCAGTAAATGAATTTTTATTGACATAGAGCTATAACATTCATTTACATGTTGTCTGTGACTGCTTTTCTGTTATAAACAGCACAGGTGAGAAGTTGTGACTTGATAGCTGAGAGTTGTATGGCTCACCAAACCTAAAATATTTGCAATCTGGTCCTCCAGAGAAGAAGTTTGCTGTTCCTTGCCATAGATAACTCAAAGCCCCAGAACTGGCAACATCAAGAATCTCAGGGAGTTGGAGAAAATGTGGATTGATAAAAAGGGGGGACTAGCTGAAACTATGTTTAAGAAACAACCAAATTTCTAAATCCCAAATCCAAGGAACATGTAGAGATTACAAAGAGGGAGTGTTTATGGAAATGAAATATAAACTGCATTGAGTAAAAGGCCCAAAAGTAGACAAGAAAAAATGGATTAGTACAGTTATCCAATATCTGGGTATACTAAGATATTCAGAAAGAACATAAAGAAAGTGGCAGATGGGAAATCACTGGTGAGTGTTATGGTTTGAATCTAGAACATCACCCAAAAGTTACATGTGTTCAAAGGTGAGGCTTTTCAAAGGTGATTGGATCATAGGGGTGCTACACTCATCAGTGGACTGATCCATCAGTGAGTTCATAGCTGGGTGCACTGTTGGGAGATAGGGACTGCTGGAAGAGCTGTGTCACTGGGGATGCCTTCGGATAGTGTTACTTACCTCCCTCCCTGGGCTCTCCCCTCCCTCTACTTCCTGCCCACCATGGCATGTGCAGTTGTTCTTCGCCATGTCCTCCGATCATGCTGTTTCTGCCTTGGAGTCTGGCAACCAGGAAATGAACTGTGAGCCAAAATAAACCTCTCCTCCTTTAAATTAGAGGTGTCAGGTACTTTGTTCCACAGACAGGAAAGTGACTAATACAAAAAAGATATCCAGGAAGAGTATAAAGAAAACGGCAGGCAAAAAATCATTGATGAATCATCTTTAAAAATTCAGGTACTAAATATCATGAATACTGAGACTGAATGAGCCTAGTACATGCCCAGCAAAATAAATGACCAGAAACCTAAACCACAGCCTATTCCCATGAACGAGCAGAATAAAGGAAGGATCCCTGTAACTACCAGAGAAAAAAATTCAAGTCATAAAGCAAGAAGTTAAAAATCAGAACAGCTTTGATTCTCCCAACATTGATGCTGAGACCTACAATGCATACACTGAAGCAATGCTGTCAAAATCCTGAAAGAAAATGGCATCATATGCTTGGCACAGAAAAGTATTCAAGAAATGCTTATTAAATTACATCAAATTACTAACTTAATTCCTGATTTGTATCCTTTTTTTTTCTAGTCCCCATAGAGGAATGTTACATGAAGCAAAAATCTCAATAACATGAACACACATGGCTATTCCTTTTCGCCTAACACAGACATATGACTCAGGAGATGCCCATTGTATGACTAGAGCCTCTCCATGTTGTCCAGGCACCACTTATCCATAACCTGGACCACTTCGTTACCTTTCCAACTGGTCTCTCCATGTAAACTTTTGCTGCTTAATCCTTTCTCCTTACAGCAACAAGAAAAGTTATTAAAAATAAACTAGACCAAGTAAATCTCCTACCTGATCTGTCCAGTGGCTGGCCTTGCTTTTTATAATAAGTTCTGTGACATGAACTACAAAGTGTTATATAACTGGTCCTTTGGCTGTTTTTCCATTTCTGGCCTTTTCTTGGATATGGCTCCTCCTTCTAGCCAAATGCCACTACATGTGACATTCCTTCCACCTGAAACTCTTACACGTCACTGTCCACATGGCGGGATCCTTTGCATGCTTCAGACCCTAGCTTTAATATGACATCCTCAGAGATGCCTTTTCTGAACACCCGTGTAATGGTTAATACATTGTGTCAACTTGAGAAGTTAGAAGGTTAACTAAGTGACTCAGCAGGGGTCCTTACTTTGTAAACATCCTGAGCCTCTGCAAGAGGAGGGCAAGGAGATGGTGTGGGTGTAAAGGAGCCCCTCCTCAGGGCGGGTAGGTTGCATATAATAAAAGGGAGATGAGGAAGGACTGATTGCTGGTTCTTCAGAATAGCTGCAATTTTTGCCTTCAGCTTGGACATCATCTCCTGGCTTCTGGCACAGACTGTGTGGCTTCCACCTGGGACTCTTTCTCCTTTGTGGTAGATTCTTCAGCGTTCGTTCGCAGACCCATCAGTCTCCTGATACAGACTTGCACAGAACATTGCAGTGAGTTCCAGACTTGGACTGGACCCTTCAGCAGCATGCAGACTCCCTCTGCACACTTCCTCATCCAATTCTGTGGCTAACCATCAAAAGCCAATGTTGTCATTTTTTATACATTTGTATATCTTGTGTTGTGTCTGTTTCTTTGGTAAACTCTGACTGACACAACCAAGTAGAAAGAAGCTACCTATTTCAACTGTTCTTAGTCATAATATGGTATTATTTTTCCTCACAACAGCAATAACACCTATCGTTATCTATTTGTTCACTCATTTATAATTTATCTCTACAGAAGTGTAAATTATGTGAGAGCAAAAACAAAGCCTGCTCTGAACACCATTATTTCCACAGTGTGCATCATAATGCATGCTCAAGAAAACTTAGTTTAAAAAGAATAGAAGGAAGAAAGGACGGGAGAGATGGAGAAAGCTGGGGAATTCCCACAGCTCAGCAGAGGTAATTTCCAGCACCTTCAGTTATTGTAATAAAGGGAGAGTTCCCTGTGGAATTCCACCCAAATTTCTAGTTTTGGGACATAGAAATTCATCTGAAATTCTAGATTTTCACCAACACTATAGAAATGTTCCACCACTCATTTCTGTTCAATAATCAAAATTCTCAAACTATTAGTTATTTTATGTTATAGTCAGCTGTTAGAATGAAGAGCCACAGATTATAAAATCTGAGCTCTTACTTTTATCCCATTTACAAAATGATGGATATAGCTACTTTAGATTTTCTTCTTTTAAAAACTTGATGCCACATATATGAAATATCCAAAATAGGCAAATGCAAAGAGACATTAAGCAGATTTTACTGGTTGCCTAAGTCTGGTACCTAGTTGCTCAGAGCAGTGAAGAGGTGGGAATGAAAAATGACTAATGGGTATGGAGTTCCCTTTTGTGGTGATGAAAATGTGTTGCAATTATCTAGTAATGATGACTGCACAATGATTTAGTTGTTCTAAATATCCCTGAATTGTATGCATCTAAAAGGCAAAAATAGTGAATTTTACATGTATTTTCTCACAATAAAGGGTGATTTCATATGCTTTCTTTTACACATTGCAAAACTAAGAGATTAATATTATCAGAAATGATATAATTCTTAATACTCCTTTGTCAGAGAAAAAAATACCTGGTCTTTAATAGATAACAAATATCACTATATTTGGGGAAACTTACATTTCCATTAGATTTCATGAGGCGGGAAGTTATTATTTCTCCCTTAGTTATACAATAAGCGCAATTCTTCTTGTACTTTCATGGTACCTTAATTTTCGTTTAAGTAATTATATTTTTTATTTAACGAATGATAAACTTTAAACGCACCTAGCAATTAGAAAAACAATCAATATACTACACCAAGAAATTTCCATAGAGTAAGCATTTGAAGCAAACATATTAAAATGTAAAATATACGTAGAGATCTCTCACTTCCTGGGTTAGGTTAATTCTCAGGCATTTAATTTTTATTGATGCTTCCATAAATGGTATGGTTTTCATAATTTTTTCCTGAGTTCATTATTGGTATATACAAACGCTGTTGACTTTTGTGTTGATTTTGTTTTCTGCTACGTTGCTCAAATTGGTTATTAATTCTAGGAGTTTTTCGGTGGAGCTCTTTGGGTTTTCTATGCAGAGTATCATGTCATCTACACCTAATGATAATTTGAGTTTGTCTTTTTTTATATGTATCCCTTTTACTTCTTTCTCCTGCCTACCTGTTCTGGCTAACGTTTCAAGACTGTCGAGCAGAAGTGGTGATAGTGGTGATAGTCTTTGTTATGTTCCTGATTTTAGAGGTAATGCTTTCAGTTTTTCCCCATTTAATTTATCATAAATGGCTTTTCTCAAATTCAAGTGTGGTCCTTTGATATCTATTTTCTTCAGAATTCTTATCATGAAAGGATGTTGGGTTTTTTCAAAAGCTTTTACTGCATTCATTGAGATGATAATGTGATATTTTTGTCCTTGCTTCTGTTTATATGGTGTGTGATTTGCATATGTTGTACCATCCTTACATCTCTGGGATGAAATCTACTTGATAAGGTGTATGATATTGTGATGATGTGCTGCATTCTGTTCACTAATATCTTAAGAAGTTTTGCATCAATGTTCACTGAGGATATGCGCCTGCAGTTTTCTTTTTTAGTTGGATCTTTATCTATTTCAGGGATCAGAGTGATGCCGGCTTCCTTAAGTGGGATGGGAAGCATTGCATCCTTTTCAATTTCTTTGAGAAGCTTGAAGAGTATTAGTGATATAATACACTTGACTTAACTGTTCTGCTGTAAATTTGTACTTGAGCTTAATAGTAGCAGGCTCTGTATATCAGTAACTTTTCCTGAGGGATACAGGAAGCAATCTATGTGTTTACCCCTTGCTATGAGGAATGGCAACGTGTGCTGCAAGTGTGCAAAAGCGTTAAGACAGGATTTTTACCGACCTTATGCTTCATCTACCTGGTTTTGTGTATGTTTACCCAAGCATCACAGAAGGGCCAATAGACACACACCACTCCAGGAGTTATTAAAAAAAATTTTTTCTTCTGATTATTCTGGTAGAAGTAGCCCAATTCAGTACAATGGCACATGAAAAATGAGATCTGCAAGTTTTGGAGGAAGTTAAAAGTAAATCATCAGACTATTCATGCATGCATGATGAAGATGATCCATTATGGCAAAATACACGATTTCATAACAGAAGAGTGACGTGGGTGTTGATGATGATGATGATACTGACACTGGCCATGTGAGCCAAAGGTCCTGTCATAGTGAAATGGAGCAAGAATTGACTGATACAGCCCCAATCAATGCAGACTTCCTTGATTCAGATGACAAAAACAGCAATGTGAGTACATATTTGACTAGTTGAAATGTTTTGAAATGGCCACGCGACAAAAAGGAATAATCTAATGCTAGGACTAGTTCCAAAAATATAGTGAGGGTCTTGGCAGGGGTAAAAGATTGGACAGAATGCCAATACTACTATTCAGTGTTGGAAATTGTAACAGACAAAATGCTACAAGATGGTGTGAAAGACATGAAGGCTGAAATGCAAGTAAAACACTCTGTATACACCAACAGGCATATTCAAAAATATGTTTAGTATGATACCTCACCAGGTGAACTGAAAGAATTCATGGGTATGCTTACTCAGCAGGGATTTCTTATGGTGATCACAGGAATATAAAAGACTTATTAAAAAGTGATGGGTCAAAATATGGCATAAAAATTTATGCCTCTGTAGATTCAAAAACTTGCTATGCTTTCACTTGAGACATTTATCCTGGAACTCAGCCATCAGGTCCTTATTTATATAGTAATAAACCAAATGATGTTGTACACAGACTTGTTCCCATCTCCAAAACTAATCAGAATGTGACATTAGATAATTGGTTCACCAGTTTCCAATTGATGTTATACTTGTAGCAGAGCACAAGTTGACCAGTGCAAGAACTGTACACAGAAACAAAGCAGAAGTTCCAAATTCAATGTGGCAATTTCAAAACAAAGAATTGAATAGTACAATCTTTGGATTTCAGAAAGATATAACATTGGCCTTATATATGGCAAAGTAAAACAAACTAGTACTGCTGATGTCAACATTTCATCACGATGGAAATATTAATAGGGAAGTCTTGACAAAATGGAATCCTGAGATGGATATTTTCTACAACAAAACCAAAGGTGTAGTAAATATTGTCGATGAGTCATGCAACAACTATGATGTCACTTGAAACACAAAGCATTGATCAATGGTTGTGTTTTACTTGATCCTAAATGTGTGGAATAAATAGTTTGGTAGCTTACAAAGAAAATAACAAGTGCAAAATCTCACAGAGAAATTTTCTTAGAGGATTGGGACCGGAGCTCATAAGAGATCACTTATAGCAGAGGGAAAGCAATATGCTTCTGCCCAGGGAACTATGCAAAAAAACTGTGGAGCACACTGGTGAACTGACACGTGAGCATGCAGGTGCAGCATGTCACAGACCTACTACAACAACAGGAAAACCAAAAAGATGTCAACTGTGCCCTACAAGAAAGTACATACATGGTGTCAGTGTAAGCAAAACTTACGTATGGAACATGTGGTTGTCATGTGTGACGATTGCCTTACATGTGACAGTTGACGCAACGCTTATTTCTGTGGTAGATTTTTCTTTGTGTTTACATTGTAGTTCACATAGGTTTTTATTTTAGATGTTATCTTTTAAGTTTTGTAAGCAAGTAAACAGCTGATATAAAAATGCTGGTGTCTGTCCTAAGCATACAGTACATATTTGATATTTTATTAATATCTTATTTCCTTGCTAAGTGCATGTTGTGCAATATAGCAGGGAGCTCCTGACAGAACAGGAAGAGAAGAGAGGTGATGAGAGCTGCCACATAAGAAAAGAAAGCTAAGAATATATGCTCTCAGTGTAAGCAAGACATGAGTATGGAACATGCAGTCGTTTTGTGTGAAGACTGCCTTGGGTGTGACAATTGAAACAAAGCTTACTTTTGTTGTAGCATATTATTGGTATTTTCATAAAGGAATTTATTTCTGACGTTATCTTTTAGGTTTTGTGAGCAAGTACACAGCTGACATGGAAATGTTGATGTCTATTCTAAATGCACAATACATATAAAGAATTTAGGCTGGGGATATAGCTCAGGGGCACAAGTGCCTGCTGGCAAACACAAGGTTCTGAGTTCAATTTCCAGTACAAAAAAAAGAATTTGATACTTTATTTTATTGATATTTTATGTTCCTGTTAACTACACACTGTATAATATAATAAGATCCTCCTGACAAAATAGTAAGGGCACTGAGATGTCCAGTATGTCCTACAAAAATGCCAGGAAAGCAAACACATGTGCGATCTGTGTAAGCGATACATTTGTATGGTACGTGTTGTTGTCATCTATGCAGACTGCTTTAGGAGTGATAACTGAAGTAAAGATGTTTTTGTAAAGTGTTATGGGTATTTTCATTGTAGTTCATATAATAATTTCTCTGTATTGTTCTTTTTTAGACTCTATACACCAAGTCAAAGTTGAAAATTTTGATTTTTTATGAACATCCAATAAATATTAAAAATTCAATGTTTTTGTGATTTTTCCTGTAGGTACTCATTATTTGATATAATAAAACTCATAGAATTAAAATTAATTTATGAATAGAAATATTCTAAAGAATAAATGTGGGTCTGGCAGACCCATGTTTCTGCGTCTTTATGACAAAATTACCGTTATGCTTTGAAAGGTTTTGTAGAAATCAACAGTGAATCCATCAGGTCTTGGGCTTTTTTTAGGGTCTCAATCTCATTGCTTATTATTCAGTTTTTCAGCATTTTTGTGACTTCTTGGGTTTGCTTTGGTAATTTGTATGAGTCTAAGAATCTGTCTATTTCTTCAAAACTTTCCAATTTGTTGGATTGCAATTTTACATAGAAGCTATTATCTTCTAGATATTAGTGATGTCTTTTGATTTCAAATTTTTCATTTCTAGTGCACTGACATGAATCTTTTCTCTCTTTCTCTTGGTAAGTTTCGCTAAGGGGTTATCTATTTTGTTTGTTCTTACAAAGAATCAGCTCTTCAGTTCATTATTTATTTTTATTGTTTTATTAGCCTCAGATTCACTGATTTCTTCTCTAATCTTTATGTTTTCTCATTTAAATTTAGTTTGGGCCCAGATTGTTGTCTTTAAGTATCTTAAGATTCCTCGTAAGTTATTTGTTTGAGCTTACTCTGTTTTCCTAATGTGAGCATTGATTGCAATCAACTTCCCTTTTAGGACAGCTTTCATTGTGGACCAGAAGTTCTGGTAAATTGTACAGGCATTGTCATTAGCTTCCAGAAACTGTTTAATTTCTTCCTTAATTTCTTCTGTGATCCCACTGCTTTATGTAACATAAGAGTATGTTACTACTTTTCCAGGTGCTTCTATATTTTCTGTGATTTTTTTCTATGTTTGATTTCTATTTTCATTGCACAGTCATCTGATAGTACACAAGGGGAGATTCTGATTCTTTTATATTTATTGAAGAAGGCTTTGTGGACTAGTATGTAATCAGTTTTGGAGAAATTAGCATGTGCTGCAGAAAGAATGTATACTCTGTTGTACTAGAGTGGAATACTCTGTAGATATCTATTAAGCCCATATGTTCAAGAGTATGATTCAGCTCTGATATGTCTTTATTTATTGTTTTATTTAGGCGATCTATTTCTTTGTCAAAGTTGGGTTTTAGTATGTGCCCCTACAAATGCATTAGTATTTATCTTGTACTCTGAAAAAGGAGGTTGAAAAAGACGTCAGAAAATGGAAATATGGCCCTGCTCCTGGATAGGCAGAACCAATATTGTCAAAATGACTATCCTTCCAAAACTTTTATACAGACTCAATGCAATCCCAATCAAAATATCAGTAGCATATGTCAACAATCTAGAGAAAACAATCCTATAATTCATATGGAACCAGAAGTGTACCAAAATAGGAAAAGGAATTTTAGGAAGCAAGAGCAAAGCAGAAGGCCTTATAATCATGACTTCAAGCTATGCTACAAAGCAACAGTGATACAAACAGCATGGTACTGGCACAAAAACATACATGTAGATCAATAGAGCAGAACGGAGGATACAAAAACATTCCTAGACACATTCAATTATTTGATCTTTGACAAAGTAACCAAAAACATATGATGGAAAAAAGACAGCCTATTCAACATGTGGTGCTGGGAAAAGTGGGTATCTGTTTGCAGAGGATTGATGCATAACCCACATCTTTCACCATGTACTAAACTAAAATCAAAATGGATTAAAGATCTAAACATTAAAACAGCAACAATGAATCTACTGGAAGACAAAACAAAATATTTGATGTCATAGGTGTAGAAAAAGATTTTTTAAACAAATCTAATTATACAAGAAATAATAACAAGAATCAACAAATGGGATTATTTCAAATCAAAAGCCTTCTGCACAGCAATAGAATAAATTGGTAGTGTGAAGAAACAACCTACAGAATGGGAAAAATTATTTGAGAACTCAAAAAACTTAGACCACCTAAAATAAAAGATCTAATCAAGAAATGGGCAAATGAAATGGACACTTCTCAGAGGAAGAAGTACAAATAGCCAATAAATATATGAAAAATGTTCAGCATCTCTGGCCACTAGAGAAATTAAAATTAAGCAACACTAAGATTCTCCTTACACCAGAAATAATGGTAATTATCAAGAAGTCAAGAAATAACAAATGCTGGTGTGGCTGTGGTGGAAAACGAACCCTCCTACATTGTTGGTGGGAATGCAAACTTGTACAACCAGTATAGAAATCATTATAGCAATTTCTCAAGGAAAAAAAATTAGAAATTCTATCTGACCCAGCTAATCCCCTTCTAGATATCTTCCCCAAAGAGCTAAAGACATCACAGTACAGTGATACTTGTGCACCAATGTTTAGAGCAGCACGATTCATAATAGCTAATCCTGGAAACAGTCAGTGCACCTGTCAACAGATAACAGATAAAGAAAGTGTGATATCTATACATAATGGAATACTATTCAGCTGTAAGGAAGGCTAAATTGAGAAATTTGTATAAAAATTGATATATCTGGAAAATATAATGTTGAGTGAAATAAATCAGTCACACAAGCTTAAATACCATATGATATCTCTCATTTGAAGTAAGGCAGAGTGGAAAGAGCATCATTAAGGATGGATACAAGGAAACAAGGGGATAGGCCTCTTGCAAATGGAAACATTTCCAGGAGAGTGAAGGCAAGGGGAAAGTGGGAAAGGAAGGGGCAGTAAGCAGAGTTGAGATATGCTTATATCTGGTAATCAGAGCAACTGATTTGAAGGTAACAACAGGCAATGGAACTACCATGGTGAATTTCTACCATCATGTCTAATGAAACTCTGTATTACCTCTAATGTTTTATGGAACACTTACTTTCTTACTTTCTTTAATGGTTTGAACAATCTTCCATGCTTACATTCTGGTAATCTGAGCAACACAGTTGAAGATAACAATATGTAATATAAGAAAAAAGATGTGCCATGTACAGGAACCGAATAACCTCAATGAAGGTAAACATTCCATGTCATAAATATGAGCTAAGAATAGCAATAACACAAATAAAAATGGCAAAAGAGAATTTAGAGGCAGAGGGAGGAAGATGGGAGGGAAGGAGGAGGGGACTACGGAAAGGAACAAGCTGTATTACGCACGCTTACCACTCCCCGACGTGATTGCAAACTTTATGTACTGCAAACATGTAGTAATACAAGAAAAAATATAAAATCTCATATAAATTTCTGCTAAAATATGGCTCTTTTAAAGATGAGTTTGTGGGCCAGAGATGTAGCTCAGTGGCACAAGCGCCTTCCTGGCAAGCACAAGGTCCTGAGTTTGATCCCCAGTACCAAAAATCTAACTAAGTGAAGATGAGTTTACACAAGAAGGGATCAGTACAGGCCTTTATCTTTGCATATTTTATATGCATCAAAATCATAACCTAAATTGCAATCATACTTAGCCTTTGTCCACCTTCAAAATGTTAATATTCCTAATTGTCTATTTCGTGTCTTTTCTTTACATCTACTGCATATACAGTTCCTAGAAGCCACACAGCTGATAAGTGACAACTGACAAGACGACTACTAGGCCTTACAAAGCAGAGAACCTGATGTTTTTAAGCACAGCAGAAACATTTTCTCAACTTGCAGAACAAGGAATGTAATCCTCCACCATTTCAGTAGTGCAAAAAATTACTTCCATGCTTTTAGTCTTCCTTGCCTAAGTCTTTTAAACTATGCAATAAATCATGCGATAAATCTAGACACTTTCTTGAAGCCAACTGGATTTCTTCAGACTCTGCACACTGAACAAGTGCCAATAAAGTCACTGTTCTCTGTAAGCTTTTAAATACTTGAGACTGAAGTATTTCTTAAACAAATTAAACACTGTCCATGCTCCTTGTTTTGGAATAAGCCATTGTGTACGAGATTTGTCTTTCATCTCCAGGAGGGAGTATGTGTAAGAAGTATTTGCAGATATAAAGTAGCATATGGCTAACTGTGGGGGAGGAAAGGCAGAATGCTCCCATATTTTACCAAGTGCTGGGGGTGCTGCTGTGAAGTTACAAGCAAATACCAGAATGACCTACAGGTAAACATATGGAATTTCTCATAATAATCACATCTTAAAACCTCCCCACAGTACTGTAAAAAAATCCACCAACTTTATTGTACTGATAGAAATCCAGCATCATAATGGCCAAAGTTTATTAATAAACTGGAATATATGAATGATCTTGACCTTCAAAATTCACAAGAAAGGATCAATAGCATGTAATTGTTATTGTCTGTGGTTTTCTTGTTCACATACTACGGTGCATATTTTTCTTCCCCTACAAACAAATTAAATTCAACAACAACAAAAGTGATCTGGGTTAGTAATGTTTTATGTTCGAGGAGAATATTCATTCCTTTGTAATTGAATACATATATGTGTATTTACTGATCCTCTACCACGTATCAGGCTCTGTTCTAGATCTTGGGGATAGAGCAGTGGAAGAGGAAGACATTGTTCATCATTTCACGGAGTTTGTAATTTTGAAGAAAAGCATATATGTAAGTAGTTACAAATAAGTAATTGTTTTAGTAAAGAAAAAGGCTTCTTTATCTAGTCATTTTCCCAAAATAGTAAATATCACCCAATTACGTTTAGTAAAAACATGATACTTCCCCATATAGGAACAGAAAATAATCCCCAAGTCCTCTCTTTACATTCATAAGGAGAGCCAATCTTCATGTGTCCAGTAGACCACTCTTACCTCATGGAGACTTTTCTGGGAGCAGCTATAGCCTAGAAATCACTGTCCCAAGCAGCTAGAAAGGCTTTCTATTGTTCAATAACCTTTCAGATTGAGGCTGTGCTTGGACAAACTGGGAGTCAAGGTCCCTTCCAAATGTAATATCCTGTTTCTACGTAAATGGACGCATTTGCAGAATGACCTACATGAGACCTCAAGGACACTTCTGCTGAAGGAGTGAAAGAGACCTAAGTAAGGGAAACAGACATAATCTTAACTTCAAGGCTCACAACTAAGTGCAGTTGTCCAGGAAACAAGCAATGGTCCTCCCATCTACCTGCTCAGAGTGACAGACAAAATCCACACCTCTAGCTTAGAATTTTTGGAAACTGAGATTATCCACCAGTAGGGTGGTTGCCCAGCAGTATCAAAGCATCTCTTTAGGAATAACTAGCACGGACAGTATGGACTAGGAGAGCTGGATATACATCACGAATAAGCCAAGACTGCTTAACAGAAATAAAAATTCTACACCTTAAGTTCTCTCCTGAAGAGTTTAATTTAAAAAGAAAATTAGCACAAAGGCAAACATAAATGAAGGGGCAAGGTTATTGCACACTTAGTACCAGATTTATCAACTGAATCATAATTAGAAGCCTTGCCACTGAAATAATACAATTTGATGCTACATTTACTCTAGTGAGATATTGATGGTCCCTAAAAAAACTCAAAGCTAACCTCAATAATGTCACCAAATAGTTTGGAAACTTAGTTTCAATTCTATAAATGCATATGATCATTCTTCCCAATTAGAAGTGGGTACAATTGGTTCCTGAAATAGAATTGTCAGGGGAAGCACTGAGAGGCAATGACAGTTTTGAACCTTTGGGATGCTGGGCATTGTTTTGCATATAAGAAGACCTGGGAATTATTCTGCAGCAATAAAATTGTTCTGCTTTTTCTCGGTTTACTGCTACTTCACACATATAGAAAACTTTTGGTGATCCAAGTGAAGGATATTTTCAGCCAATCATGTGAATGTGTTGCGATGGCTTATCGTTTATCACATAAAAAAGAAGGGGCAAGTCCCGTTGATGTATGTTTTGGACAAAGGAAGATGACAGATATGGGAAAGAGTGGGTTAGCCATGGCATCAAGAGACATGCACATGAACTTTAAGGCATTTTTGAATGCTTCTCGTTGTACTCTTTGGTCCCCTTCAGTACTTCCCTTTGTTCAAACGAAAGAACAGTACTTGCTGTGGGCATTTAAACCCTGATACACAATTCAACACACTCAATTCAAAGAAATAAATGTTGAACAGTTTCATCGCACAGCTGGCAATTCTTGCTGTGGCATGGCCATTTGGACAGATGCCCAATCTCTTAAGTTGAATAATATTTCTTCAAAAAGCAAGTGGGGTTTCCTTCATCATTGGTGAACCCATGGTATCATCCTTCATCATGGTGCCTGAATCACTAAAATAATTGTTAGTGTTTAATGTATAGCATCCTATCAGTTGTAGAATCTTAAGTGAGAAAATTTATAAAACTTTCAAGATTCCGATCAGAGGAAAGAGAGAAAAGTAAATATTAGGAAAAGTTAAGCAAAGAAAATAATATGATTTACAAGTGAAGAATGATACAGTTTTGCACATATTGATTTAAAACCTTTTAATTTCATGAAATTTTAGGTGACTAGCTCATCTTATTTCACGCCTGTAGCAGTTTTATCTGCTAGAATATAATTCACGGAAAGAAACTAAAAATCCTTAATATTTCTTTGCAATACGTTTCCCACCTAAATGGCAATGGAGTGGGCAAACACAGAATCTTCTTGGGTTCAACATTGTGATACATGTGTCCATTTGGTGATTAATAGCATAATTTAATTATACCACTGATCCAGGCTGACATTAAGCCCTTAATCAGACATGGGTTTCTTTTTTTCTAACCTCTTAAACAGTATTCTTGTACAGTTTTAGGAACTTGTCTTTGCTATTAACATATTCCATTGTTAAGGTGCCTTAGCAATTCTAAAACACGGCTGACAGTTCCGCATGTGTGCATCTGTGCATTCATTCAATCCATCCAGCAAATATGTGCTGCCTGCCTACACTATGCCTCCTCCACTTCCCTGCGTTCTGATTTAAGAATATGGCAAAAGTGCAACTTTTCCAAAATAGTCTTGAGAGGGACTAAAGATGGCTGCCAATGCTTTGTCTTTCCTCATCAATAGACAGAGCTTTGCTGGGTGCCGTGATACGTCCTGTAATCCAAGCTACTTGGGAGGCTGAGGCAGAAGGAGCATATGTTGGATGTCAGCCTGGGCAATGCAGTGAGAGCCTGTCTAAATTTTTTTAATTAAAAGGGGCTGGTGATGTACCTTAGTATCCCTTGGGTTCAATCGTAAGTACTAAATGGAAGAGGAAGAGGATATAGAAAAGGGGCAGGCAGAAACAGAGGAGGAGGAGGAGGAGGAGGAGGAGGAGGACAGAAAGAAAAAGAGGAGAAAGAAGAAATGCAGCATATTTCTTTCCTCGAATCTGCTCTGCTGCAACTGCTTTAACCAACAGAATGCAGCAGAAGTAAAACTGTCCCAATTTCTGACCCAACTTTTAAGTGCAGTAGAAGGCTCTGCTTTCTCTTTACTGGAACCCTCACATTTAAGGTCTGCAAACACCCAGTCCTGCTCCTTCTGGAGAGACCACACAACAAAGCCATGTGCGGAGAAGAAATACTGAGGCTACATGGCAAGGGGAGAACTCCTGCAGGCCCATTGTCCCAGGTAAGCCTCCAGGTGACTCTAGGTCTGGCCACCATCTGATTACAAAACTATGAGAGGCTCGCAGGAAGGCCAGCAGAAGAGCTGCCAGGTGAGCCCAATAAAGTCACAAAACTGTGAAACAGAATAAAAGAACTGTTGTTTTATTTTTTTATTTTTATTTATTTTTTTTTTTTTTGGTTTTTCTCCGGTACCGGGAACCGAACTCACGACCTTGCGCTTGCAAGGCAGGCGCTTTGCCGCTGAGCTAAATCCCCAGCCCCGAACTGTTGTTTTAAATCATACAGTTTTGGAGTGTCTCCTATGCAGAAATAAATAGCTAAATAAGCCTCAGTGGAACTTGGAGGCTTACCAATGGGGAATCCCCCACCTTGGCATGCACATACATATGCACATGCACATACACACACACACACACACCACTTGAAATGCTATATTTCTGAGGTCAGTATTCCAGAAGAGGCAATTCGTGGCCATATAAATACAAAATTTCTGCTCCTTTTAGAAGGGAATCACTGAAAAGGATTCTTTTTCTTCTTTCTGGTTGGTAAGGAACTGGTCATTCATGGAACTGAATAAAGAGCACCCACTCAATAGTCCCCTGGAGAGTGCTGGGGTTACCCATGGGTTGAACTGTGACTACAGAGTCTCCTGACTACGGCAGATGACCCTGTTCACTCCCTCTGTGCTTCAAGACTCATCACTGTCCCAGCCCCCAGGCAGAAGGAGACTAACAGTAACTACCAAATGTTCTCCAGAGTTACCACCGTTGCCTCCCTGGTCATACTAACTTCATCTTAAAGATGCTCAGTATTGCCTTCTCTGCTCTCAGGATGCTATTGCAACCCCAGATCCAGACTCCTTATATCCTCATGACCTGGTTTCCTGTGGCTGCCGTAACTAATTGCTACAAATTTCCTGGTTTAACACAATAGAAATTTATTCTAGCATAGTTTTAGAGGCCAGAGTCTGAGATGAAAGGCTCTCTAGGACTAGCATCTTTCTGAACCCTCTAGAGGAGAACCCTCCCTGCTTCTTCCAGCTGCTGGTGCCTTGAAGTATTCCTTGGTCTCATGGCTGCATCACTCCAAGCTCTGCCTCCAACTTCACATGGCCTTCTTCTACATGTGTGTGCTCTCTTCTTCCAAGGTCACTTTTTTTTTTGAGAGATCTCACTGCATAGTTCAGGCTGTCCCTGATCTCACTGTATAGCCCAGGCCGGCCTCAAACTCACAGGGATCCTAATGTCTCAGCCTCCCGAGTGTCAGGAGTGTGGCACCACTCCAGCCAACAAGGTCACTTTTAACTGGATTTAGGGCCGACTCAGATAATCTAAAATAATCTCATTTGAACATCCTTATTAACTTATTTGCATCTGTGAAGGCCTCCTCTCTGATAACCTCTCTACAGGTTTCAGGTGGACATATCATCTCTTGCAGGGCCATCATTTAATCCACTCTCTGCTTTTTCATGCCAGCTCCCCGTCCCTGACCCAGTGCATGCTATGACCTGGATACCTTTTGCTACTCTCACTTTCCATGACACAGCGTGCCCTTCCACGGTGCTTACGTGCTGGTACCCTTTGGGTGAGCACACCATTTGCCACCTTACACTTCTCAGACTTTCTAAACTCTTTGAGGACCTCTCAAATGCCACAGCTTCCCAACAACCTTCTAAGTATCTCACATGAACAGTTAATCACTTCCTGCTTCCCACAGAACACTGCATAGGGCTGCACATGGAACGCACCAGAGCCCAGCTCAGTACAGAGGATTAATGGATACTCACTGAACCAGTTGGGTCAAGCCTGGTCTCATAAACAGATGCACACAGGATTGACCCTCATCTGTCAGATCATTGGCATTTTGTTCCTTTGAGGCTCATAAAGCTTTCTGGCCTTTGTCACATCAGACATGTGTCCAACACTGTTATGCCACTGTTAGTTAACACCTGGAGAAGGGGAGCTCTCTCATGAGTTACTCATAGGTTCTCAAGAAAAGTGAAGTAAATGCTCACTAATATATCTTTTTCCTGTGCATTTTGAAGAACTCTATTTTTAAGCATTTCTTGCACTTAAGTTTGGACTGTGTGATTGATTCTTCTTAAAGAAATGAAGATAGAGTGATAATATAAACGATCCCTGACTTACAGTGGCCCCACTCATTCTTTTTGGCTTTACAATAGCACAAAAGCAGTATGTATTCAGTAGAACCTGAAGGTCAAATTTTGACTTGAGGTCTTTTCTTGAGCCAGTGATATGCCCTTCATCCTGTCACAGTGCTGGGCAACGGCAGTGAGCCTTGGCTCCCAATCAGGCCTAGAGAAACAATGGAGGTGCTACAGCATGCTGTGCTGTTAGACAGGATGTTCAGTAAATCAGCCACATTAAGTGCATTTCAACTTATTATGGGTTCACTGGGACATTATTCCATCATAAAAAGAGGTGCATATTGCCCAAAAATTCATCGGCTCTCTCTTATCTCCCACTGAAATGAGGACTTCAAGATGACAGGACCTCATGCTGCAAGAACCTCATTTTGCTGAGACACTTTTTGGAAAGGAAAATGAAAAGGGGTGATTTCTAACCTGCATTAAACTGTAACTGAGCAAGAAATACACTTTTGTGTTTGGAGGTGTATCAGTTAGCTTTCATTAGGTTAGGGTGTGGTAACAAGCTCCCCCTCCCAATCTTAATAGCCTATTCTAATGAAAGTTTCCTTGTACTCATACTACATGTTAACTGTTGTTTGGCTGTGGCTATGCTCGTCATGTTTCCTATATTTCAGAATCTGGACTGAAGAATCATCTCCTATTTGAGACATGCTGTTTACACAGCACATGGGAAAACAGACCAACAAGGACCTATGACACCAGGCTTTAAAGTTTTTGCTCAGATGTGTCCATTGCAGTTGCTTACTTTCCACTGATCAAAGCTCGTCATCTGATTGGTCTGCAAGATAGAAACTCTATTTACTCTCTGTTAAAGAACTTAATTGTGTCTCCCCCAAATTTATAGGCTGAGACCCTAACCCTCAATGTGACTATAATTGGCGATAGCGTCATTAAAGAGGTAAAGTTGAATGAGGTCATAAGGGTGAGGCCTAATGGAATAGCACTGGAATCCTTAGAAGACAAGAAGAGGCAGCAGGAGTGCCTGTACACAGAGAAAAAGGCCATGCAAGGACACAGTGACCGACTGAGGAAAGAGACTTCCGGGAAAACCAAATCAGCGAATACCTTGATCTTGGACTACCAAGCTCCAGAATTATAATAAAATGAATTTTCATTGTTGAAACCACCCACCGTCATGGCAGCCCTAGCAAATTAATATGTCCCCATAGAGAGGCACTGCAGTTTGCGTGGCAATGGACAAGGATGGGAATCTTCTCACACAGTAGGAGACTAAATTCTGAGCACAATGAAACTATCTACTGCATCACGCCAGCAAGGTTAGGGAGGCTTGTTAAAGCATTTGGCCAGCTGAAGAGTAGTTGGCCTCCAGGGAAAGAAATGGGTGTCAGAGCTACAGCAGTTGTCCTTGGACTCAGATTCCAACCTTTACTAGCACAGTGGACTTGGGCAAGTTTCATTAACCCTTTGAATTGTAATTTGTTTATTTGTCCAACAAGAATACGCTGTTTCCCAGGGTTGCTGTGAAAAGCAGAGAGTCAATCCCAGCACAGAATAGGCTTTCACTAAATGTTTTCTTGTACTTTTCCTAAGCAACTAAAGAAGTTCATGCTTAGAAGTTAAAGTCTGACATGTCTCAGTCTTCTCAAAAACGACATTCCCCTTTTTCCCAAAAATCATTATTTCAAATCAGGGCCCGGGTCACTAATTACCATATGGAAGAAGTTTGTGTACTACACAGAGTGGAAATAGAAGAGGAAGCACCCAGGCCTTGGGGCAAACCTGCAGGCAACAAGAAAGGTGTCCTGCATTTCTTGAACAGGCTCGTTTGCATCTCACTGGAGTTGACTTTTCATAACAATGCTGCCATTTTGTTTTGCTTTGGTTTGGTTTGGTTTTAGATTGTTATAAACTTTATTTTGAAATTACATTTAACATGATTAGAATGCATATCATAAATGTACTACCTCATTATTGTAAATTTTTCAATTTTATTTTATGGAAAAAGGTAGAACAAAATTTCCTAACAAAATAATAGAAGAATAACAATAGTTAATACATTACATGTTGCTAGGGGCTGGAGATTTAGCTCAGTGGCACAGCACCTGCCTGGCAAGCGCGAGGTCGTGAGTTTGATTCCTGGTACCGGAAAAAAACCAAAAAACAAAACAAAACATTACATGTTGATATCTGTAAAGTAGTTGCTCAGGGTATAAGGCATGGGCATAAAATTTTCTCCAGTCCGTAACAGCACAAACCTTTCTTTTTAATGAACTAAGAGACACTAATAGTATAACTGACTTTCATTCTTTCCCTTTTTCCTACTGTGCTTTCTCCTTTTACCCGTCCTACTTCCTTTTTCCTTTTGAACAATTTCTTCCCATTTCACAGAGTCTGTTGTACATTTTAGATCTTATTTAGTCTTTCAGTTTCTCACACCAGGAAGACATGATGATGTTTACACATGTGAGTTCTGATTCAGTTCACTCATGGCAAGGCCTCATGTTCTTGCATCCATTTACCTAAAAAAGCCCTCAAGTTTTTTCTTTCTTTATGGCTGAGTAGTAGTCCACTGTATAAAAATAACATATTTTTGTCTATTCCTTGGTTGATGGGCATTTAGGTTGTTTTCAAGATTTAGCTATTACAAACTGTGCTGCTATAAACATGGGTGCACATATAACTCTGTGGTATGATGTTTTTAATTATTCTGGAATAATAGGCAGAAGAATAGCTGAGTGGAATGAGATCTCTAACCCTAGTTTTTTGAGAAATCTCCACACTGATTTCCACAGTGGTTGTGGAAATCACAACCCACCAACATCACACACCCACCAACATCAGAGAAGGGTTCCCTTTTCCCCACAGCCCCTCCAGCATTTGTTATTAATTAATTTCTTGATGGTAGCCATTCTTTCTAGGGTAAGATGGAATGTCAGTACTGTTTTAATTTTTATCTGTTGAATGACAAGTAATGTTGAACAATTTTATGTATTTATTTGCCATTTGTATTTCTTCATCTGAGAAGTGTTTATTCATCTCAGATGCCCATTTTCTGATTGGGTATTTGAATTTGGGAGGTCTGATATTTTTCAATTCTTTATATGTTCTACAAGTCCTTTGTCTGTGAGACAATTGGATAAATTTTTCCCCACTCTCTGGGTTGTCTTTTCACTTTGTGGATGATTTCTTTTGCTGTGCAAAATCTTTTTAATAAGATGAGATCCAAGTTGTCGATACTTTGAAGTATTTCCCATAGGTAGAGAGGTCATGAACAAAACCCAGACTGAATGCTGCCATTTAAATAAAGATGTTAATGTTAATCAGGAATTATGATCAAAATCCACAGTTTCTGCAAAAGCTGAAGGCCCCCTTCTCTCTCTTTCTCCCTCCCTCTCTCTCTCTCTTTCTTTCTCTCCCCATCTCCCTCCCTCCCTCCTTCCCTTCCTCTCTTCGCCTGCCTTCTTTCTCTTATTTTCCCTCTGGTCCTAGCAATTCAGAATCGCAATGGACCAGAAAAAAAATTCTCTATTTTTACTAAAAACAAAACTGGGCAAGGTACCTTGGAAATTATCTCAGGAATTTAAATGGTGGAATGGAGAAGAGTTTAGTGTGGTTTGCCTAATGCTTCTTCTTTTTTTTTTTTTTTTGCCTAATGTTTCATAAAAGGACACCAGCTGTGATGTTTTTAATTTGGGAATTATAGGGTGAAAAGGAGATTTACTTGCTAATAAATATCCACTCCCCTGTTCTTCACTGCCTTATTGTCCTTCAGTAATTCATTACTAATTCCAGAATAGTGTAATACTTATCCAGCAGACAGCACACTGTGCTGTAACAGATACTGAGCTCCTGGCCATATGCAAACTAGCAATCTCTGAAGAGGAGCAAGGAGGAGGAGGGAGGGCCTTTTTAAAGATATTCTATACTTTTCAGGCTTTTAAACCTAGAGAACTAAATATAATAAGGTTACTGCAAATAATAACCTGGAATCTGAAACACAAGCTAGTTTCATGGTGTAACTCCTGACATGGGGAGACTGTTTTCCAAACAGCCACCCCTAAAGCAGGTAGGAATTGTCACTGGACCCTCTCCAGTGATAACCACCAAGTGTGACTTCTTGGTGTCCCAATTGGCTCATAGAAGTTCCCTGACATACTCCAACCAAAGTAACCCTTCCTGCACAACCCTGTGATCTCCTTTTGTGTAAAGCTTCCCACTTCCCAGGGGCCCTGCCCTCCTCACCAGCCAATCTGCAAGGCTATTTGTGGGATTCTAACTGGCTCACCCATGATTTGTAATAGGTATTTGTGTATTGCCTGCTACTTGTCCTTTAGATTTTGGCATAAAACCAAAACCTTTGCCTAGAATAGTGAGTCTCAACTGAGATCAAGTTCGCCTCCTGGGGAATATTCAGCAATGCCTGTAGATATTTTTGGTTGTCACAACTGGAGGGCGTAGTGTGCTACTAAAATCTTGTGGGTATAGGACATGGATGCTGCTAAGCCCCTTGCTCTTCACAGGACAATTTAAAATGCCAACAATACTGACATTGAGAAATCCTGAAGATGGTCTTGAAGATGATGAATAATGGCAAGTCCATAGCAAGCAGCAGAAATGTTATTCTCCATCAAGCTGACTTTGTTAGAAAGGAGTGGGAGACAGAGAGAAAAGGAAAGGTCACCAGAAAAGGATTCAGAGGACAGACATCCATCACCACTATGGGGGCCAAGGCGGAACCCGGTCGGGTACCTGGCACTGCCATCTCACGCTAGGAATGCCTTGCTCCCTTGGCTTCCATCTGTTTTAGCCTGGTTGCTCTCACGACTGTCACTGTGTTCATTCTTTCTCACTACTCTCTGCACACACCTCCTACAAACAGCATACAGGGTCTGTGATCAACCCTTTTAAAATGACATGCCCCACACCCCACTTGGATGGCCTTGTCTCCTCTCAACCAGGCTGCACGCGTACGTGACTAAGAGCTACAGATCTACAACTCTGGTCGCTCTTTCTCCCTTGAGATTGAAACATGCATTCATTCCGGTTGTGTCCCTTTCAGTATGGCAGTACTAAAAAGAAAAGCAGTCAAAACTAAACTGGTTACCCCCATGGTACACACACTCCTTATTAATAACCCTGTTTTTACAGCTGACCTTAAATGTGTTATAAGACTCGAGTACATGTTTGCTGGAGTGAAAGTACTGAATACACACTATCCTCTTTACGTTGGGGTGATTTCAACTAAAACCAAGAGAACACCTATCTAAAGTGGATGTAAAGAGTAAAGGAGGAAGGTATGGTGGGAAAGGTGCTTCTATATTTCATCTAGAGCCTTAGCAGTATCAGGGCTCAGAGGCAGCTTCTAGGATCTGTCCACCTTTGCTGCGTTTATGACATCATGGCAGCACAGCTTTAACTTACATTCTCACAGAACGGGACCCTAAAGCAGGAAGGGGTGGGAAGCTTCCCGCTCCAATCTGTCCCTCTGTCGGGGATGAAAGGCTTTGCCCAGCTCCAGCCCTAACAGTTCAGCAGTTCACATTAGCCAAGATGGACACACACGCCATCCCTTAGTTGCAAAGGAGGCAGGGTACAATTCCGGCATCTGGCATTTTTGTAGGAAGAGCACTCTGTTGGCAAGAAGTAGGCAGTAAAAGGATCCAACAGAAGGCACATGGCTGTGTGGACACGGTCTAGACCTCCCCTCGCGGTGCAGACACTGCCGGGTCCTTCCTCCAGGAGCACACAGCCTATGGCAGGAAGAGTCAGACTAGCGTAACTCGGGGCTGTTGGCTCTTGGCGGCTACTACTAGAGCTAGAATGTAAGGCACAAAGCAAGCAGCTGTCAGCACTTTGTGAAGAGATCAAGGACACCATCGTGGAGATGAGATGCTGAGCCCTTCTCTTGAGGTCTCCATCTAAAGTAGAATCCCAAGGAATTGTCTTCAAATCCTCTGATCCTACCTCCTCCATTATACCTCATCCTGGAGGCCTACAAACACTCCCTTGCCTTCTGCCTCCACCTTCTCTCAGCCTCATTGGAGATCTCAGACTCCACTGAGGATTTCAGCACCCCCCTTTAACCTTTCTGATTGCTAAGCCCCAACTTTAATCCATCTTCCACAATAATACCTTAGTTATCTTTCCAAAACTTAGATATAGTCATGTCACAAACCTGCACTGGCTCCTTATTTTGTATAAAATAAAACCTGGTCTCCTTAGCTTGGTATGCAAGGCCCAGCCTAAACCTTTACCTGCCTTTCTTGCCTCCCCTTCTGCTGCTTCCCTCTCCGCAAACAAATGAGGAAATGTGACATTACCCAGATCTGACACACTAGGTCACATCTCTATGTTCTTGCCTAGGCTGGTTCACGGGCCTGGAATAACCTTCCTCAACCTCCACATCCCTTCTTCACTTGTTAAAACTCACTACTTAACATCCAGTGTCAATGTCCACATCCCCTTGAACCTTGTTGAGCCTCACTGGGCCAAAATTTGTTTGTGCCTTATTTTGGGTGTTCAGAAAGTACTGTTGACTCTCTTCAGGAGGGACTCCACTGTACCTACTATATACTTCATATGGACCAGGCACTTTTAAAAGTATTTGATCCAAATTAACTCATTTAGTCCTCAGAATAGCTCCCTTACAAATATCCTCTCCCTTTTACAGATGGGGAAACTGAGGCAGGGTGATCGTAAGGAATTTCTCTGAGCTCACACAGCTGCTAAGTGGTACAGCTGAGTTTCAAACCAAGTCCACCTGAAGGCAGTGGGGAGCTCAGGATGTCTACCAGTGTCATCCAAGGGAATTTTCTGTGAAATCAAACATGTTCTACGCCTGTGCTATCCAAAACAGGAGCCATGAAGCACATGCGCCTACTGAGCACTTGCAGTGTGGCCAGTAGGATGTAAGAACTGGGTTTTAAATGCTAATTAATTTAATTTTAATTCAATCAGCCACATGAGGCTAGTGACTGCCGCATTTGCCAGCATAGTGCTGTGGCATATGCTTCCTCGCAGGAGGCAGGGACTTCCTCACGCGTCAGATGCCCTCTAGACCTAGCTTAGACTGACACAGTCAGACTTATCTTCTTTCCTGCCATAAAAAATGTAGGACAGCTTTCCCACCACTTTGACTGAAGGACAAGATTATTTTGCTGTGTTCCTATTTTTGCAGCATGTGCTACGCAGTCCCTATTATTAGAAAATTTGGTGAACCACTCTCATTGAAAATGGGCCTCAAAAATTGTTGTAAACTTTTGATACGAAAAGTTCACGATGCAACCTCTTGCCGCATGGAGGAGAACATGTCCTCTGTGTTCAGAAATCCAATTTCACTCATTGACAATTCTTATTTATATTTACGAGGTCAACATCCAACAACATTTGTAAGGTCAGCACATTGTGTCAAGGAATAGGCAATTAAAAACTCCAGTAAAGACAAGCCCATCCAGAAAGTTCTTTGTTTGGTATCGTTAGAAAGTTCTTTTTTTCTCTTTTATCCCTAAAAAAAGTATATCCTATTGAGATGCATCCTTAGAAACTCTGGCAGATATCTGTATCAAGAACTTAAACTAATTTAAATTTCTGAACACTATTCAGAACTCGGTGTGAAAGTGTGTAAGTGACAAAGGCAGCATATGTTGTGTCTACACCATGTTATTTAACATATACATGAAAAAAACGTTTCTTTTCCTCCCCACCAGGCACAGTACAGAGAGAATAGTACTATCCATAGAAATAATCCTTCCCATATGCATAGCCGCAGCTGCTACAGTTTCAAGAACTCAGGATTGTTTGTTTGTTTTAAGTTTTGTTTTCCATCTCACGGGGAGAAGAGAGCTTGGCAACAAAATAGCACGTGCACAGCTATATAATATTATCAAATAATTCAAGGGGTCATAGCTTTAAAGCTAAACAATGCAAGCGTGCAGCAGCATATCAACTGGTCTTAGTGGCCCTCAGATGTGTTTTCTTTGGCAGGAACAGCATTTGTTAAAATGTTTATTTCAGAGGTTTCTGAAAGGACTCACATGGCCAAACTTTCCATAGTTCTATGCTCCTTCTTTCCGTCTGCTGCATACCCTGTGCCAGGTTACCTGCGTGGCTTGCACAGGCATTTAGGTTTTCGACATCTAGTGAGGGAGTATACCATTACAGGAGCTCAAAGTACTCCAAAAAAGTCATATTTCTATCAAGTTACTGCTCAAGTAACATCATAATTGAAAGACACTGTGAAAGCATTAATCAGATGCAAAACACCATGAATTCTCCATGCAAGATGCATAGCTCCTTTAAACAAGAAGGACAAACGCACTTTCTGCACTTTATGAACCTTGTATAAATCTGCAATTAATTTATCCAAGAGATATTTGTGGCATTATACCATGTGTGTTCTGCAAGTCACACAATTTTAGCTGAACTAGAATTCTAGAACATAATGGCAACTCTAATTGACTATGGTGTTAAAATGACAATTGGAAAATTTTAAAGTATCAACATTCTTTCTTTCACGTCTGGTTTCTCTCACACTTGCTAGGCAAGTGCTCTACCACTGAGCTACAACACTAGTCCAGCTTCCAGGGAAATTATCGATCTTCATTCTACAGAAAGTGCTAAAACAAAATCAGATTTTATCTGTGGGCATTGTGATTTTCCTTATTTGCCAAGAGGAAAATGATACTGAAATTTTGAATTCTAGAAAGGAAATCTAACAATGCTTCTAATGTCAACTAGTTTTCTCTCCTTCAAGCAGCACTTATTTGGAATAGTTCTGGAGGCAGACTCCAATATTTTATACTTCTACAGAAAAGCACGGAAAGCCAGCTGTCACGCACTCAGTGAGGAGGCTGAGAGTGCAAGTGAACGGGCCAGAGTAATGACCCTCAGTGTCCATCACAATGACCATGACTCTGTGGGGACATGGACTTCACATTTCAACACTGCGGCCTGGGCCCTGTCCCAGAGAACCACTGGGCATGGGAAAGCTCCTGGGTGATTCACTGTACAGCCAGCATGGAGATCCTCAGTCCAGACAAGCCTTCCTCCATGTTCAGTGCTCAGACAGTGTGAATCACAGGCTACCCAAATTAGAGAGTTCCGCAAAAGGCTGGCTTCGGATGCAGACATTCGAACAAATCTAAACCAGGCCACTGAAAAGATATAGTCTCCTTTTAAAGTTTCTTAACCTCCTTTAGCCTTAAATATCTTAATCTCTAAAATGGGGATAATGACTTCCAAATTAAATGAAATAAAATGAAGTAATGAAACTAACACACAACTCATGCCACCAGTGATTCATAAATTCCCTTCACTATTCTTCTGTTATCTAGAAGAAAGCTCTTGTCTTGCAGTCTCCTTTGTTCTCTTATAAATATCAGAAAATAAGCAATTTATCCTCATATCCAATGAGTGATTCCACATATTTTTTAAACTGCAAGTATGGATGGGGTCTTAACAGCTGTTTGACATCAGCAGTACAATTAGCCAGCTACCC
This sequence comes from Chinchilla lanigera, assembly GCF_000276665.1. Classification (NCBI taxonomy): domain Eukaryota; kingdom Metazoa; phylum Chordata; class Mammalia; order Rodentia; family Chinchillidae; genus Chinchilla; species Chinchilla lanigera. The sequence continues at coordinate 1,390,175 of NW_004955544.1, forward strand.
TTCTACATACATATATATTTTTTCCTTCCTTCTTTCTTTTCTCCTTTCTCTCACCCCAGTTGTTCCTTCCCTTTGAGCAGTTTGTTTCCCTTTCCCAACAGCTATCATATCCTTTGGGTTTTGCTTACTCTTTCAGGCTCTTACCCTAGGGAGACAACACAGTTCGTGCTTTAAATTTTTTGAGAAATTTTGCATGCTTTTATCCGGTAATCTGAACAACTAATTTGAAGACAATAATATGCAGTATAAAAACCATTGGTGAGTTCCTACCATCTTGTTTAGTGAAGCTCTGTATCATTTATAAGGGTTTCTCAAAATTTTTTTATTCTCTTTAATGGTTTGATTAATCTTGCATTCTTACATCTGGTAATCTGAGCAACTTCATTGAAGATAACAATATGTAATATAATAACCACTGTTAATTCCTAAAAGTTGTTTGACAAAGATAGAAGGGAAGGAGAGAAGGAGGAAGGAAGGGAGGGAGGGAAAGAAAGCGAGAAAGAGAGAGAGAGAGAGAAAGAAAGAGAATCCATAGGCACAGTTTCAAATCTTGTACTATTGGGATATTTTTCCTCCACAGGCTAAGTTCCTGCCTTTTCAGGTTTGACTCATGTGTCAAGTGGTGTTTGTGTCCTGGGAGGAATCTGAGCCTTTATGTTTCTTTTATGTGCTATTATCCCAACAAACCATTTGCTATCTAACCTATGAAGGCAGTAGTAAGCTAAAACTCTGTCTGTTCAATGTATCTATCATTTAAACAGAAGACAGGGAGGAAAATATGTTTGCAGTAAATGATCTCTATTTTGATCTCTAAAAGGAGAATAGAATTTGTCCTGTGTGAAGCATAAATTTCTGTTTCCAAGGGTAACGTGTCAAGGCTGAGCTACATATAAAAATGTGAAACTAACCTGGTTACACTAAAACTTCCAAACTCAGGCCAAACAATATGCAAAGAGGCCGGGAGCATCTTCCAGAAGTTTGCTTCCCTGCTAGCTGACAACTGCAACTGAAAGAACCCACGCACGTCATCTTCCTCTTCTCGGGTGGCTTCTGGGTAGGGGGAGTCAGTGCCTGAAGTTGAAGTGGGCTGTGAAAGCTTCCTTCTCTCTTTGGCCCCTAATCTCTTCCTGATAACCAGCCAGTCAGTTAAGCCACAAAGAGAGCCTGGCTACCATCTCCTTTCTGTCACCAGTGTCTCCTGAGAGGTGATGGATAAATCGCGCACGCCCATTTCCACTGTCGGTGCCAAATCTGGCTATGACAACACTTTGGTTCACTTAGCTCCTCTAGTTGGGCAAATTATCTTCTGGCTCAATCGCATTCACTTTCAAAGCAACTGGACCAAAGCCTCTGCTTTCTCTCCTGTCGCTGTCACCACAATCTCTCTCAGTGCTCAAAAGGACGTGTCCCACGTGGCCATAAAAACTGTCTGCCAGCTGCAGTCCATCCCAGATGTCCCCCTCATTCTCTTTGTTTTCTCTTGCTAACTCAGCCTCTATCCCTTGTTCACTTCATCTCCAAAAGAAGCTTGCTAGCACCTATCAGGCCCCACCAAAATGATGTACCTCTAATTGTACCCAGAGTTTCCGAAAGTCCTTCTTGGAGAGTTCTGTTAACCTTGATATCCATATTGTTTGCACTACAGGACGTTCAGAGCCAGCTCCAATGATCATTTTAACATCTTTCTTCCATCTATTTTCCATGGACAGAATGCCCTCTCACCTTTCTTTGCTACCAAACACATATACAAAGACAAAGAATTTCAGCATTAGACTTGGAGGAGGAAAAGCAGGTTATTGGTTCAAATCAAGCTTTCCAATTGCTTTCATAAATAAAGTTCTTTCGTTTGTGTTTTTGCGACAGAGTCTCACCATGTAGTTTAGGCTGGCCTTGAACTCACTGTGTAGACTTGGCTGACCTTGAACTTCCAGTGACCCTCCTGCCTCAGCCACCCAAGTGCTGGGATTACAGGCGTGTGCCACCACGCCCGGCCTGTAAACAGTGTGATTGGAGCACAGCCATGCTTATTTGTTCACACACTGTCCGTGTCTGCTTTTGCACTACAGCAGGAGAGTAGACAGTTGCTGTAGAAACTGTAAACCCTAAATGATTGATTATGCACCCTTTCACAGATCACATTTGCTGACTTCTGTCTGGGTTGGACTAACAACAAAAAGCCAAAAATATGCTGTTATGACACTTAAGCAGAATAGACAATCCCCCTGCAGGAATGCTTGGCAAGAAGAAATAAGGCCAATTATATGCAAACTTTTCCAGAAGATAGACGGTGGAGGAATATGTCCAACTCGTTTTATGATGCTAACATTACTCTGATACCAAAATAGGACAAAGATATTACAAGAAAGGAACACTGAAAACCAGCATCACTTACGAACATATACAGGGAACCTTAATAAAATGCTGCAAATCACATTACAACAATATACAAAATATATGATTACCCGGTAAGGTTTAATCTAGTAACACAAAGTTTAATATCCAAAACAATTAATCACTATAAAAGACTTTCAGTAATGAAATAAAACAGGTGGGGCTGGGAGTGTAAAACAGAAGATTGACCACGAGATGGCGCTATCTTGATTTGACGAGTGGGCCGCCAGTAAAAACAGCAAACTTACTAGGAAATAAAAGGGGAATATCCACACCTCTGCGCTCACACTGGAAGTGATCTGTACAGCAGCTGAGAAACCAGAAATTTAACAGGCAGACCCGGGAAATTACAGATTCCGAGAGCCTAGGAAGCCAACATCCCTGGCTCACTGGGACAGACTCCAGTGGGGCCAAGCTCTCCAGACACCCATGGGTAACCGTGAGGTTGCTTGCTCATGCAAGGAAAATCCAAGGAGATCCAGCAAAAAATTAAAGAAGACTGAAAACCTTCTTAGCTCTGAAGGCGCTCCTATTTACAGACACAACCATCAGCAGAAAGCAGAACTCCTCCAGGCATGAGTTGTTTAGGCACAACTTGTGTCCAAATACTGGCTGACAACTATAGAGACAAAACGGTAACCCAGAGGAAGCCAAGTTAACAATAAAAATAAGAAATTACAATGACAAAACAGCAGAGATATCGCAGTCATAAACGTGGGGCCTGAGGGAGGGGTGGAAGAAAGGCCACAGATAAAAGAAAACCATGTTACTAACAAAACACAAAAGAGAAAAATCAGAAAAACAACCGCCACAAAGGGAAACATTTCACAAGCTACAGCTTGTCCGATATGTTACTGCAATGGACTGAATGTTTGAGCTCTCCCAAAATTCATATGTTGAAATTTCAACCCCCAATACGATGGTGTTAAGAAGTGCCTTGGGAGTAAATAGCTCATGGGGGTGGAGTCTTTATGAATGGAATTACTGCTCCTGTGAAATAGACCCTAAAGGTATCTATCTTACTTTGTATCATGTAAGGATGCAAGAAGATAGTAGTCTACAATCCAGAGGACGACTTTCACCAGAATTTAACTACGCCAGCGCTCTCATCTTGGACTCCAGCCTTAAGAATTAGGACAGACAAATTACTGTTGTTTGCCAGTCAGGCACAGCAGCCTGAGCTAAGTCATTTATTAGAAACACCCATATTTTAATCCAGTTCTCAACAGCTAAGGAGGAAAGGAGGGTCAGAGGAAAAGAGAGAGAGAGAAGCAGGAAAATGTAACCCATATTATTGTTAAAAATAAACAAATAATGGGGTCTGAAGCAGGGCGTGGTGCTGCATACCTGTAATCCCAGCACTCTGGGAGGCTGAGGCAGGAGGAGCAAAAGTTCCAGCCAAGCCTGGACAAATTAGCCATTTAGGGATACCGTGTCTGAAAATAAAATATAAAAATGTGCTGGGGATGTAGCTCAGTGCAAAGGGCCTGGATTCAATCCCTAATACAGTAGCAGTAGTAGCAGTAGTAATTAGACTCCAACTAGATCTAGTTCCTAGATTCAGCAGATAAAGACCTCCAAGTGGTTATTAAAAATGTTCAAGTCATTAAAGGAAACTGTTGAGAAAAATGTGATGAGACTGAGTCAAAAATTGGAAATATGATGTAAAAATAGAAGCTATATTAAAATGATTTTAAAATGACCAAATGGAAATTCTGGAGGTGAAAGTACAAAAACTGAAATAATAGATTCCTTACATGTACTTCACAGCAGAATGGAGACGGCAAAAGAAAGAATCACTAAACTTGAAATACATCACTGAATTACCCAATCTGCATAACACAAAGAAAAGTGAAGAAAAACTCCAGAGACTTGGAGACCTGTGGGACATTATCACGTGTACCAACCTAACCGTACTGCGAGTGCCACAGGAGAGAAAAGAGGCAGAGAAAATATTTGGAAAAATAACTCTTGTGCCCTTCCCAAATTTGATAATACACATTAACCTACAGATGCACGAAGCTCAAGTGAACCAAAAGTAAAATACACACAGAGATCTGTACCTAGAAATGCCATAGGTAAACCTCTACAAGCTACAGAAAAAGATAAATCTTGAAAGAAGAGAAGAGTAATCCATTATATACAATAGAAAATACAACACAGCCAGGCGTGGTGGTGCACGCCTGTAATCCCAGCACTCGGGAGGCTGAGGCAGGAGGATCCTTGTGAGTTCAAGACCAGCCTGGGCTACAAAGTGAGCTCAAGGCCAGCCTGAACTGCATAGAGAGATCTTGTCTCAAAAAAGACAAAAAAAAACGAAAATACAAGACAATAAATTTGACTTCTTATGAAAGCCAACAGGGGCCAGGAAGCCGTGAGATAATATATTTAAAACGTGGTGGGGGGACCATCTGGCCAAGAATTCTATATCCAACAAGCAAACCTTAGAAATGAAGAGGAAATAAAGCCCCCAATTTCTCATCCTAGGAAAAGCAAGACCGTATGAACAACATGCAGGTCGGTATTTTCCTCAGGGAACTTTGGGGGAAGATTGACTTTATGGGGTATTATAAATATTCCAGATCTTGATTTTCATGTCAGATATACAACTGTACATAAAATTTCCATTATAAACTGGTGAATTTTATTGTTTATAAATTATGCCTCAATAAAACTTCTTTTTAAAAGATTATACCACAATAAAGCTTCTGTTCAGAAGCTTTCTCTGTGCCTCACAAAATAGAGTCCATGACCCCAGTTTCTGGGCCTACAATTTTTCATCTGTCCCTCCACTATTATACTTGTACTGTTATATCAAAATCGCCTATTTAAATCCAATTTCTTCAGTTTGTTTACAAAATCCTTTGTTGTTAGGAGCACATATTATCAATCTTAATATTCCCAATATGCAACAGAGTATCTGATGAAGGTAGGCATTCAAATATAAATTTTCTGAGACTAGAGCCCAAATCTGGGCTAATTCCGGGCTCCTTAAACTGGAGTACCTTTGTGTCGACACTTTAAATATATGACAGAAGCTGAATCTGTGAGGAAGGTTTCTTGCTGAAAAACAAAATTATTAACAATGACTTGAAAACAAGTACACAGTATATTGTAATCTCAAAACAGTAGAAAAAAGTAGAATTCCTGGTGTGATGTCTTCTTAGAGAATTAGTGTCTCCAAAGTCTTAGGCTCCTGTTTACCATTTTACTTTGCTATCTTCAGTATTTTGCCTTAGGTTTGTAACTTTATCATGAGAAGACAGCTGCTGCAGATCCAGGCATCACATCCTACTCACATTCAAGACATATGGAAGGAGAGGAGTGTCCTCCCAAACTCTTTGTCAGGTAATAAAATACTTCCTGGAAGTCCCCTAGCAGTCTTACCTTTATGTCTCATTGACCAAAAATCACATGGCCACCTAATTTGCAAGAGGGGCTAGAAAAGGGAGCATTTGTCTAAGGGAAATGGAATTGCAGTGCACTGGTTGAAATCACCAGTTTAGAACACATCCCCGGGCAGTTGTATGCATTACCAACTAAATAAAATGGAGTCGTCATGGCAAGAAAGGAGAAATGCTACTATGGATACAACGAAGTGTATCTGTCACAGAAAGTATTAGGAAAACACACACAGTCTTGCGATTTGAGGACCTATTTCCATAATTATCAAAAATAGATGTCCTCCATGTCAATTAATACCATTGTGTCATTACAAACAGCATCTTATGAAAGCTCGAGGGTTACAGGTGCAAAGTCAAGCCTTCAGAGTACAGACATCAAATTGAGCACAGCAATCAAGGGATGGATAATAACTCCATTCTAGGATGGCTGTTGTAGATATTCCTAAAAGGAAGCTGATGCGTGCTGAACTCTCATGGGTCTTAAAGGACAAAGCTGATGCGGTCAGTGCCCGCTTGCTTCCCCAGAAGGGTAAAAGCAGACAGCGAGATAGGAAGCCGGGTATTTGGTTCAGTTAACTGTACAAAGCCCCCTGGACTCCATGCTGGTAAGACAAAATGGAATGACAAATTTAAATCCTAAATCAAACTTCTACCTTCCTTACAGTCAACACTGTACCAGTCTCCCCTGCCCTTCAACAAAGAGGGTCAAGGATCAAAAGGGCTTGATGGGAGAGAGGTAGACCCTCCCTAGCCTGCAGCGTAGTGGAGAGTCCTCTCCAGTAGGTAAGGCCACACTCTGTGAGGTCCAGCTTTCACCAGGCAGGTCTGGTTGTGCTTGACACAGACACTGCAAGTGATAAAAGCGGAAGTGCTTGACACCAAATGATGGTCACTTGAACCTGCCTACTTGAAAGTAAAACACAGGGGCTGAACCTGGCCACTTTACACTGACAATGCTTGCACAATATCCTTTTAGTTCACATAATACTCTCAAAGTTAGACGCCAAACAGAGGCTGTTAAAACTCAACTAGCACAAGATTTAAAATAGCAGCCATTAACAAAAAACAAAGAAAGCAGCCTTTCTTAGGTAAAGGGCTGCAAAGAAAAATGCCTAGGGAATTTGGACTGGAAGAGGTAGAATCTAAATTTACAACTCTGATTCAAGTACTGGGCTTTTAATATACTTTAGTGACTTTTAAATTTGTAATTTAAAAATGTCTTGCCGTCAAACAAAACAGCATGGAGTTTAAAAGATGGAATTTGAATGGAGTGTGATTTGAGTTTCCATTGGAGAAGAGGAAAAAAGGCTCTAAAAGAACAAGAATGGGTTTCTTTGTAGCTTATGAATCAGCCTCATTATTCACTAGCTTCACTGAATATTCTGATAATCTGGCTGAGAGAATTTAGATTGTATATAAATGTGCATTGCTTTAATTTGCTGTCAAACCAGTTTGATTCAATTTGCTCTCCAATAAAAATATATGAGCATAAATATTAAAATAGAAAAAAAAAGTATTTAGAGAACCAGGGCACTATATTCCATTTGGGCACTGAAGTCTGTGCTGAAAACCAACACATAAACACATATCATTTCTCTTTCCCAGCATTTATCATTTAGTAGAAAGATCTGGAAAACGTCCAGTGGTAGATTAGATCAGTAATCACACTCAGAAACTGTAAACAAATGAAGAATGGCAGCTGTCTCCTGCTTAATGACACTTTCTTCCGCCAAGCCCTGCTTTCCTCAGTTTCCCCATTACAGGCCTCTGAGAACACTCTGCCTACTGCCTATGTCCTTCCAGTTATTTAGCACAAAAGCCTTTGAGTCATCCTTGACTCACATCATATGTTTATCCATTGGCAAATCCTGTGAGCCCTCTATTAAAATTCACCCAGAATCTACCAGCCTCCTAAAGCCTCACAGCCTCACAGTGGTCCCAGCCTCCACGGACATGCCCTAGATGACTGCAGTAAGTCCCAAGAGGTCTCCTGGCTCACCCTTGCCCTGTGTTCTGCCACTCATTCTGCTTCATTCTTTTTCCAGGTATTCTATCTCAGTGGAGGAGAGGAAGATAAGATTCCCCTGCTGTTCCCATTCCAATTCAGTCCTAAGGGGGGATTTCCCACGCCACCTGTAAACAGCCACAGAGCAGACTCCTCAGGCGAGATGTACATCACAGATCTCACTGAAAGGCAGTCGTTATGGAGTGAAAAGCAACTCCTCACCCCACCTCGACCCCTGCAGATTCCCATGTCAAAGTCCTAACACATAATGTGAACTTTAGGAAGTAGTTCGGGTTAGATGAGGTCATGAGGGTAGGGCCACCATGAAACAAGTAGTCATAGAAGAAGACAGCCCAGAGTGGCCCTCACCCCAGGGGATGCCAGAGGACAACTGTCTGCAATCCAGGAAGAAGACCCTCACCAAAACAAATCTCCTGCTGCCTTCCTGTAGGACTTCCAGCCTCCACACTGTGAGAAATAAACATCTGTCTTTTGAAGCCCTTCAGTCTTTAGTAGTATTTTATTAATAGCAGCCCGAGCAGAATAAAAGAGTAATTTCATATCTGTCAAATGATTACACCTTCCATATAGACTTGCTTACAAACGGATGAAAATTAAAAGAGGGAAAAAAGACATCAGTTTCTGACAGAGCTCAAAGAAACTGAGCTATGGAAAATTATTCAGAAGCATGGGCCTCTAAATCATTAATGTAGTATTTTTTTCAAAGACCGTGCTTTTGGATAATGTATTAATACCTAATATTCTTGTACTATGGTGGGGTTGTGTTAATAGAAGAAAATGAGAATAATATAATGCTGTGCTGATAGTGAACAGAAAATTGGCAGAAAAAGGAAATATTGTCCAGTTGGAATTGTGCTCTCTGCTGTTGGCACAAAATGACCCAGTAGCTAGCCATAAAAATTCTTTCATGTAATAGACAAATTAGCAGAATGTGTGCTGCTATTCAAAGCCCCTTATAAAAATGAAATTATCATAGGGTAATTCAGTGACCATGGCTAAGTAACCATTATCATAGTATATTATCTATCATTTAAATCCTAATCTTTTTCTCTCATGAAGAAAGAGAAAGATGCCAATGGGATGATGATAAAAAAGCAAAAACAAACAAATAAAAGGGGAAGCTAGCAGTCCAACGTGTCAGCTACAAAGAAAGTCAACATCATTCCTGAATCACAGCAAGTGAAAATGAGATTAGGATTGATGCCAGGTTTTAGTCTACAATAAACTCTTCAGCCAGTTTGTTCTGTAATAACAAATTTTTCTGAAACATTCCTCTTGCTACAGTCACCAGCCACATTCTGAAAGGAAGCAAACACATTCTCAATCACCCAGGTGCATTTTAGGCATGAAAAATTAGGATGTCACAAAGAATGCAGAGCATATTGCTTGCTCACATCACACAAAATGCCCTGCAAATTGACAGTTCTGATGTTCTGCATTCTTCAATTCCTTTTCAAATTTGCTTTGACGGAAAAGACATTTTGTAGTTGTTAGGAAGCTATTGCACATATACAGTGTCCACCTTTGAGGAAGTTGGATGTTATGTTCTTGGCACTTACCTGGGTACTCCAACAAGCCTTCTTAAGTCAAAGCCATCTCCATCTTTCCATTCACTCAGACCCCAAACCTTGGGGCACACTCACTTTCCCTTATTCTCACAGCCCATATCTAGGAAATTCTGCAAACTCTACATTAAGAATATTTCAAAATCCAGCATTTAATTGAAAAATCGTAATTGTGTACATTTATTGGATACAACATGATATTTTGAGATACACACATAATATTAACTAAACCCAGCTAATTTGCATATCCATCAACCCCCTTAGCTATCACTTCCTATGGTCTCACCTTGCAGCATGCCAAAGGCTCCCTCCAGGTGATGCTGATGTTACTGGTCTGGGGACCACATTTGGGTGGCCCGGCTCTAGAGTGTGTTTCAAAGTAGAGGATAGTGAGAGGACGGGAGAGCCTGGAAGAGAAGGTGTCCTCGGGCTTTAATTAAGAGGACATAGAGCAATCTACATGCAACACATGTGAGAGGGCACCAGGGACAGAGGAAGTGCGTGGAGTGACCTGTCTGTATGTTCCCCTTCCCTCTCCCCTCACTCCCTAGTGTATTCTCAACAGAGCAGTCAGAGCACAAGATGCTGCTCAAAACCCTCCATGCAGAGGAAAATCCAGAGTTACTAAGTGATGCAGCTAGACCCGTCAGCACCCTGATCACCTCTCTTACTGCCCCCATCACCACAAACACCACACCTCAGTCATAAGGACCTTCTGTTTGATCTTTACTCCTACCTGAGGCTTTCTCACTGGTCCTTCTTTGCCTAAATGTTTTATCCCCAGTTACTAGTATGGACTAAAACCTTAATACCTTTACGACTTGCAGCCAACATCACTCAGCTCCTCAGTGAACCTCAGTGAACATCGCTTGCCCTACTCACTCCCCTGATCTAGTTTTACCATGGCACTATGTCTAACATACAGTGTTTTACTCATTTACTGCATTATTTCGTTACTGCCTGTCTTCTGCACCACAGTGCAAGTGCCAGGACTACAGGAGCTTGGGAGTACATCGCTCTTTGATATTTACAGTATGAAAAATGAATATAAAGTGAATAAATAAATAAAAAGAGTCTTTGGTGATAATATCTTTGGAATTCACAAAAAGCTTTTATCAAAAGATATATTCAGGTAGAATCCAGTTTTGCTTTGTTTTATGTTTGTGTTCTGAAAAACACACACACACACACACACACACACACACAAAGGGGAAGGGGATAATGTAGATGAGGGCTACATAGTTAATACCCAGCCCAACAATGATTAACACAGGGTCACTCCTGTTTTAGCTTTAGTATATGTCTCCACTGATCCACCCCCCCCACCCCAGCTAATTGTTCTAAAGCTGGTCCCAAATGTCACATCGTTTGTTTGTAAATATATCAGAATTACTTCTAAAAGATAAAGGTCATCACACCTTTTAATCTAGACAACACCAAGCCTAGCAAGTCACTGATCTGCTTTTTGTCACTCTGTATTAGGTGTGCTTATTCTAGAATTTCACAGAAATACAACCATACCGTATGCACTCATTTGTGCCTGTCTTCTGTTGTTCAGCCTAATGTCTCTGCAATTCATCCATGTTCCACACCAGATTTTAAAGTGGAAAACTGGATCAGCCATTTTCCAGTTTTTCCAGGAAAGCAGGCTGAGGTGGATGTTAAGTAATTTACACTCAGAGGAATACAGATACGGAACTTGGCCACTCCTCAGCCTCCAAACACAAGACCCATTGAAATTTTCCCTACTCAAAGTGGCCGGTCCAACACTAGCAGCATGGGCATCCCCTGGAAGCTTGCCACAAACGCAGACTCCTAAGCCCTGTCCCAGACCTATGAATCAGAATTTGTATTTTAACAAGATTCCCAGGTGATTGATTGGCATCTTAAGGTTTGAGAAGCAGCAGTTTATGTACAGTTTGGGGAAAACAGCTCACAGCACAGTTGTGTTAGTTTTCTGTTGCTGTGACACAATATTGGATAAAATCAACTTATACCAGGGAAGATTTATTATGGCTCACAGTCTCGAGTGTCAGTCCATGGCTGGCTCTTATTTCTGGCCCTATGGTGAGGGAGGGAGAAACATCACGGCGAGGAGTATGTGGAGGAGTAAAGCTGCTCACCTTCTGGTAACTAGGAAACAGAGGGAGAGGGGAGGGCCAGGGTTCCAATGACCTACTTACTCCAAGGAGGCCCCACCTCCTCAAGTTCTCAGCAGCTCTCAGTACAATAGCACCACCAGCTGGGGACCAAGCCTTCAATACAGAAGGCTTTGTGAAACATTCCAAGTCTAAACTATAACACCACACCACTGCTGTGCTGAACTCTTAACATGAATTTAGCAAGGACTCCTAATGTCACCGTGGTTTCTTAGCCTGTGCAACCTGCTATAATGAGACAGTATAAACTTGGCAGCTTATAAACAACAAAAGTTTAGTTTTCACAGTTCCAGAATCTCAGGAAGTCCAAGACTAAGTTGAGGACCCACCATCTGGTTTATAGGCTACCTTGCAGCTGTGCTCTCAAGTGGTGAGTAGGAGCGGATCACTCTCTGGGATCCCTTTATAAGGGCGCTAATCCCATTCATGAGCGCTCTGTCCTCAGAAAGTAATCATCTCACAATGATCCCACCTCTTAACACCATCCTAGTGGTAATTAGGTTTCAACATATAAATTTGGGTGGATACACACATTGAGGACCACTCACCGTGGCCTCTTTACAAACACTGCAGTGTGGTGCTAGAAATGAAAAGGGAACGAACACTACAGGAGGAAGCAAATAATGTGGCTGAGCTTGAATTCCCTTCTTTAAAATACTTTAGTGTGCCTCTGAGATTTAGGAAAGCTAATTGGATTACCTGAAACTACGATAGCCTAAAGAGCTCAAGAAGGGTGTCTCCATAATTACACGGGGGAAATCACTCAGAGCTCAGTGGCCAGAAGCCTGAAATTAAGAAATCACATAGAACAGCATCAGTAAGGGATGGTTCCTTTAAAGAACAGAACCTTTGCACTCTCATATTTCATCTAAAGCAGAAAAGGTAGCTTGATTAGAGGGGATGAAAAAAATCTAGAAAAAGAGTTCAGGTACAAATATAAATAATGATTTTTTAAAATGATTACAAAATCTCAGAATGCTTACACAACCACATGCATTGACCTAGCTGTGGGAAGAAAACAACTTATGTGAGGTGGAGCTCTACCTATTACATGGTTGAGAGGTTTCTAGAACAAGAAGGTGCACAGGCCCTGGGTAGGCAGCTAATAGAAGACTAAAACGTGGAAGACATCCCCGGTCTTAACACAATGTGAAATGAATCTGCACATCCCAACAGTTTATCTTCTCATCCCCTTCTCTCTGGGATCTAACCATCGATAGCAGAGTAATCATGGTTCAGTCTCTAATTGCCTCATTTTGAAGGTCGGAAGGATTTTTGCTGATTTTAATAAGGTAACGTTTGTTACAGGGGGTAAAGCTAAAGCCCACTATTCTCATTTTATTCTCCCCCCGCCCTTGACCTAGAGCTCCCTGTTCAGAGTAACTGCATCTTCCATCCATTCTTTCTTCCTAACAGCATTCATGTATGCTCGAAACATTTGATCCTGGAACTCAGTGCAACACACCTGTGTTAATCTTCAGTCAATTCCAATGGTTCTATTCTGGGGATAATTCTTGCCCCAGGGCACAACACTCACATCCAGAGAGAGAGGACATAGAGATAGCAATATTCTGAATAGAGAAATAAATTCTGGATATATAGATAGATTCTGGGTATATATTTCCCAAACATGTATATGTGATAGATATAGATATATAGATAGACTCGGTGCAGGGGTTGAACCCCAGATCTCAGGGCATTCTAAGCAAGTGCTCTACTATGGAACTACAACACCCCTGGAGATACATTTTATTTTTGTTATTACAACCCAGGCAAGTGCTAACATCCAGTTGGTAGAGGCCAGGGATGCTGCTCAAGATCCTCCAATGCAAACACAAACCCCTGCAAAAAAGAATCAGATGTCCCTAATATCAGTAAATGCTATCGCAAAGAAATTGTGCCCTAATCTGTTGTTCAAGCAAGAATAAAACTCATCTTGGCCAAACAACCATGTGGGGATATTTCTGATCCTTTGAGCTTACATGTCTGAAAAGAGACTCTAAGACCTTCTGCCAGTAGCATTCCATGAGCCCCCAGCTCCCATACCCAGCCTGGATGCCACCACCCCCATCAGGCAGGCGATCCTACTTGCTTGGTCTAGCTCCAGTTCCTTCCCTCATTTATGGAAGGTCACTGCACATCCTATATTTGCAACAGAGTACACTTTTTTCTTGTGCAGTCTCATCCTTCCTTTCAAATATCCTTCACTTTGAAACATACTCTATAGCCTCACGACCCACCAGCACCATGGACATCACTTAGGAGGTGCATCCTATATGCAGAATCTCTGCCCCAACCGGATGTGTGGTCAGAATCTGCATTTGAACACACAGCAAAGTCTGAGACACGCTGCTCTCATCTAAAGCAGTGATTCTTGGATACAGCTATGCAAAGGAATCTTCACAAGCCCAGAGCTTATAAAACACTGGTATCCAAGTCCCACTCTGGTGCAACTGAGCTGGGGCTCACTCAGCACTGGGATTGCTACAGCTCCCCATGACTTTCTAATGTGCAGCCCAGGTTGAGAACCATTAATCTGTATTAATCCCTCTTATACCGGTTGGGACCAGCCTCTTTCATTTGTGCATGCAAATGCCTATTCAAGAGCCAGTATCATATAGCAGTAAAAAGCCTGGCCTTGGGACTGAGTTTCAAGGGTTTGAATTCCAACTGTCATTTACCGATTGCATGGTCTTGGGAAAGTTAATCTCTCTGTGCTTCCATTTCTCTAGAAATAAAAGTGAACAACAACCTAATATTATAAGGGTTTCCAGGGTTCAACCAGAACAACAGAACCAGATTATAGGGATTTGTTATAGGAGCTGGCAGAGCAATCACGAGAGTTGTTCGTTACGTCTAATGTACAGAGTGCCTATAGGGATTCACAAGCTCAAATAATTTACCCAAGGAAAAGCAATACCGCATCGAGTTTAATCCAGAAAGGGTAATCACATTACCTGAGCTGGCCTAATTCTGCCCGTTCAGTGTAAGATGTCAACTGTTAAGTCTCTGCTGTGGTGACATAATGTGTTGATTGCACCAAAATAAACATAAACATTATCTTTCCTTCCAGTGTGGAAGGGTTTCCCGGCTTTCCTTCTGGGCCCCTCTTTCCACAGACTCTGGGTCTAGGAAGAGGAGTGCCCTTGCCTTGAACTTGTTCCTCATTCCTCATTCCTTCCTTTCTCATCCCTGGAAAGGGAACAGCAAGGAGGAAATTGCCTTTCCCTCCCACGCACAGCTGTCAGAAGGCAACTCTGGCAGGCACTGAGCTCTCCCAGAAGAGGGAATCCAGGAGGAGCCCTGAACTCCCTGCTCCTCCCTCTGGTTCTCCTACTTTGGGATGAGCTTTGTCCACATGCCACCTAGCATGCACGGCTCAAGGGCTGGCGCTGGTTCCCCATCACAACTCAAACAAAGCTCTCTGCTCCAGGTGGAGACCCAAGAAACAGAGGGAAGACTTGTGTAGGGGATAAAGCAGAAAAAAATGCTGGACCACACTCTCTAAGCAACGCCCTTTGGAGACACCCCAATTGGCAGGGCCTGTGTCAGGCAGCTGGGCACCCGGGAACAGGGAGCAGTGCACATACGGCAGAGCGGGGCTGTGCCATCTGTCACCCACTGGTGCCAGCCTCTTCACTTCAGGCAAGTTGGGAGTGGGAGGCGTCAGGACAGAAGTGACAGCTCACCAAGCCAGCCACATGCCACTGCTCCCCTCTAACAGTCTCTTCCTCTAAACATTTAGACTCCTTCACTGCAGCCATATGGCAGTTGCCAGTGGATACGATATTGTGATTAGGAGCATTGCATTCAGAGTCAGAAAACCCTAGATTTGAATTCTAGTCCTCCATGCACAACTACGAGTGATCTGGTAAGTTACTTAATGACCTGTCTTTGAGTATCAATTCCATTTTGGGAAACAGAACTTGTAATCGTTACTGCTCATGGCTACTGTGAGAATTAAACTCAATAATATTTAAAAGAGCTAAGACGAAGATTTGTTTAAAAACATGGTAGGTATTAAGGAAAACAAAGCCTTGCACATGCTGATTTAAGATTAACTGCAACACATCTTTCAGTAAGTGTTAGACCTCCTGTCTCCACTTTGCAAATAAAAAGAGCAATGGAGTTTCCAGCACATTTTCATGTGCATTCAGAGCCCCTGAGGATGTTGGGAAGGGCCAGATTCTGATGCACTTCCTCTTGAACAAGGCCTGAGATTCTGCATTTTAATGAACTCCCAGTGGTTCTGAGGCTGCTAGGAAACCAACTGTGGAATACTGGGCAAGCCATTCCTCTACGTTTCATTTCTCAGAAGCAAAATTGTAAAAGTTTATCTAGATAATTTCACTCTCCTTTCATGATACCATGGTTTGATTGATTATCTGCAAAAATTGCTGCCAACAGTCCCTCCACAACACCCACACATCTAATGCCCTTCTGTAATGCGACTGCAGCTCTTTCTATGGAGGGGTGGAGCCCCTCTCCTTGCATATACACTGTCCTGTGGCCACCTTTGTACCAGAAGAATGTGGCAGAAGTAAAACCATGTGGCTTCCAGGTCTCAGCAAGTCCAGCAGCTTTCCCATTTTAATTTTCTTGGGATCCAGCTGCCACATAAATAGCTAGACTGCTGCAGGAGCAAAGACAGTGGTCCAGCCAGTCCCTAGCTCTATCAGGCACTACAGCCAAGGTGCGAGCCACATTAGCATAGCCACTTTCGACAGTCCAGCCCCAGCTGACTTCCTAGCTTTCTGCAACTACATGCCTGACCCCAGCCAACATCTCATGCAGCCGATGAAACACCCTGCTGAGGCCAATCCACAGAATTGTAAAATATCATAAATGTTTAAGGTTTGAAGCCACAAGATTTTGAGGTGGCTTGTTACCTAACAACTGATAGCTGATATATATGGTTGATTCAAGTTAAAGATAACAAAAATTTTAAAAGATAGAACACAGAAGACTCATAAAGAAACACACCTGTCAAATACAGCACACAGTATATGATAAAAGCTGAATTTTGTATCTATAAAGTTCTTAATGAAAACCTTTTTCCCGCATTCAACTACATAAAAATTTATTCAGGGAAAGTGGGAATCTGAGAAAAGATGGACATGCAATCCTAAGAAACTTGGAATATATTTGGAAATGCTAGTATATTACAAAGAAAACAGAGAATGCACATCAGCTAGTAACAAGGCACTAAACATATACTTGAGACTTATGATATTTTAATGTCAACAATGAAATTCTATGGACAGCTACAAGAAGTTCAGTCAGGTCTTCCAGAGTTATGACAAAATAGTTCAACAAAGGAAGTACAGTTTAAACCTGAATAAATGGGAGGGCGGCAAAAGGAAATATGTAATGCTTGAGTAACTATGTTCACATTTTCAATTCAAAAATGAAACAGTCACTCCTATTGACAAACATATTTCAGAAAAATGAAGATGACAATTTTAAATAGTGCTTTAAATAAATATTTACTGTATGGCACATGGTGCACATAATCTCACTAAATTAGTAATTGTAGGGACAGGAGGATATTATGGAATATATGCTGCAGAAATAGAAGTAGTAGAATATCAGGGCTGTAATACAGGTTAAAAATTGCAAAATTGTAGTGCTTAAAGCCAAAAAATGACAACACAGGATTTTTAAGGGGAAAACTGTACATAAATTAGAATAGAGAAATAAATGTCAAGGGGTTGATGATTGCACTTAGCCCTCTCATCCAGATTTCAGTTTTAATATGCTTCATTTGGAAAATATCTTCTACCTCTTGAGTGTTATTGAAATCTCAGGATGAATGAGTTCAGTGGTTAAGAATAAGATGTAAGGAAAAACAAAATTACAGTTGTTTTTATGATACTCTCTATAAGCACTATCTGTAAAGAAATTATGCACTTACAAATCATGTTTTAACTGTGCCAGATAAATAAATAAGCCATTTTTAGAGCAGTATTTATCTTATAGGGGTTTTCTCAAAACTCCATTTATGTATGTTATCATTTTGCTACCTCTTTTCCATGAAAATTCAAAGGGAAAGAACCCAGTTCTGATATATTGATAATCTGAGGCCTCAGAATAATACATATTTTGGATGAAAATTCCAACCAAAAATCACAGTCGAGGGGCTGGGGATTTAGCTCAGCGGCAAAAGCGCCTGCCTGGCAAGCGCAAGGTCGTGAGTTCGGTTCCTGGTACCGGAGAAAAACCAAAAAATAAATAAATAAATAAATAAATAAATAAAAAGAAAAGCTTAATCGAGATCCCATGAGAGATTTAAATAATCTGAGATGCTGGTGTTTTAGCTTATAATGAAACTGTAGTACTTATTAACCTTTTT
>NW_004955544.1:1408171-1433436 GCF_000276665.1 Chinchilla lanigera
GGGCTGGGGATTTAGCTCAGCGGCAAAAGCGCCTGCCTGGCAAGCGCAAGGTCGTGAGTTCGGTTCCTGGTACCGGAGAAAAACCAAAAAAAAAAAAAATCACAGTCGAGTGCATTTGGCAAGAAAACAAAGAATTGACTTAGTCATGGTGCAGTGCTGTAGTTCCCCAGCACACTGGCACACAGTTAATGCTCAGGAAAGACACCAAAGAACAAAAGCCAATGCATGCAAACTTTCGCCAACACCACCTTGGGGAGAGAAATTAAGAAGAAAAGATATGGCGATTTCTTTTTCCATTTTCAATCTCTTGTTAAATCTTCCTTCAAATATTAGAGTAATCCAAACTTGGAGTAAGAGGATATTCTTGAGGAAAAACAGACCATAAGCAAACTGACATATGCATAAAAATGCTATATGATTATAAGTACTGACAGGCAAAAAAAATGAAGGCTACCTCAGTGGAAGGGCAGTGGGTAGGAAGAGTACCTACGCAAGGCAGTCAGGAAGGCCCCTCCAAGGACACACTGGGGCAAAGACAGGATAGAGAGAACATACCAAGGAAAGACAAGAGTTAGCACAGTTGGTCCAGAGTCAGAAAGCATATCTTATATCCTAAGATATAATTATCACATACAAACAAAAAATGGTATAATAAAATAGAGAAACAGAAAAAGAAAAAATACATGAAACCTAAAATATATGATTACAGGAGCTGGCTTTGGGTGTTAAGAATGCATGTGCATATTCCTCAATTTGAGGGTTTGAGCTCTCACAACAGACACTGAATTTCTAACCCATTAGCTTCAGTCCCTCAGGGAAGATACTGTTCAATCCCGTCAGCAATTATCGCTAATACAGGATAACAATCTTCACCTAAGAGTGGCATGGGAAAGGGCAAAGCACAGTCAACTGTCACAGCAGAATCCTTCAGGTGCAGTCAGATTGCCTGGGGAAAGATCCCCTGCCATTTCCGTTTGTTGTGCAAAGCAGTATGTTTGTCCATGCTTTGTAACCAAGAGGAAAAAAAATGGTTTGTCTAAATCAATCTCCTCTCTGTAATTTCACCATTTCCCAGCTGTTTCTTTCTGGAATTCCACTTTATTACAATGGCTGAAAGTTCCCCAATCACCACCTTAAAAATCTTGGAAAACTTCAGTGTAAATAGGGAGTGTGGAGAATGAAGCAGTAGTTACCATTGGTTATACCTTCTTGCTGTGTGTGGGAAAAGCTGAGAACCTAACCAAAACAGTTCCTCAGGAGTATGTGCAGTCCTGCAGAATAAAATGCACCTAAACTGGGCATCTCAGAGGTACTTTGGTTTTTAAAAGTATTTGGCCATAAAATCATCCCAGCTACTGAAAATATAGATGGAAAAATCAATATCATTAATGAGCCTTAATAAGATTTTGCTTTATTTGGGTATATATTCAGCTCAAAACTTTGAAATAATAGCTTTTATACACAGTTAATTTAATAAGGTCGATTGAATAGAAGCAATCTATTAAGTAGTGCTTCTAAGCCTTTCTGGGGGAAGGGGTCACAGGTCTCTGAGAAACTGAAGAAAGTGATGGGCCCTTTCCCCCAGAAAAATGCTTAACTAGGTAAAGATTTGCATTAAGCACGGAGGAGCTCATAGGTGCCGTGAGTCTATTGTTGAAGCTTTCTGTCTCAGAGACACTGGAAGACCAAACCTGCGAAAACAGTAACACCTCAGGTCTCCATGTCACTAGAAAAAAAGTTTTACGTCTATAGGTAATATATACACCCAATCAGGGTGTGTTGGTTAATACAATGACTTTTTAAAAAACATTTCAAAATTTAAAGTTGTGACAAAATATGCATAACATAAAATGTATCATATAGCCATATTTTATGTACAGTTCACTGCTGATAAGTTTATTCCCACTGTTTTGTAACCAATCTCCAGGACATCCTCATCTTGCAAAACTGAAATGCTATACCCTTTAAACAGCTCCCCATTCCTCCTCTCTTCAATCCCTGGCAACTGCCATCTTAATTTCCATTTCTATGAAATTAACTACTCTAAAGACCTCACATAAGTAGAATCATACAGTATTTATTTTTTCATGACTGACCTGTTTCACTCAACAAAATATCCTCAAGGTTCACACATGTTGTAAGATGTGCCAGAATTTCCTTTTATTAAAGGATAAATAATATTAAATTGGGTATATATGAGTCACCCCCCATCACGCTGCCTTTCTTCATGATTTCTTTTACCCAGTTTCAGCTATCTGTAGTAAGCCATGTTTTTAAAAGTTAAATGGAAAATTTGAAAAGGAAACAATTCATGAACTAAGTAATTTTAAAATATAGTAAGTCCCTGACTTACAAACATTAGAGTTGCGAACTTTCACAGGTACAAATGGGCCTTGCATTAGGAACATTCATGAACGTGAACAAATCTCTGAAGTTGCTGAGGCCAAGAGTTAGCAGAAGACAACTGTCATGAGTGGTTTGCCTGTCAAATAGTTCCTAAATCCTATCCCTTTATCACTCCATCGCTGATTCTCCATTTGTCCCAATTCCATTAGAGGGAAGATGCCTTAGGATAAAGAAAAGACTCCTTAAAAATCGCCTGGTTATCCAAACAGCTGGGATTCTAATGAATTGCTTTTTACCTCAATGTGGCAGCATAGATGGATATTAAAGTCACAACAGCTCTAACAATACAGATGATCAATTTTTTTCAATAAAATAACCTCCTTCAAATCCCATATGCCCACATTACTCAAAGTCAAACCCAAGAATTTGGCCTATGTCATTCCATGCCACTGTGGATACAGGTCACCAGTAATTTACTTCAGAACATACTCCTTTTGGATGTGTCCGTGACAATCACTTTACGACTCTGCCTGTGCATATATACTGGAGGATTCAGTCTTTTTAGCCTAGAATTTCTGCTTATGGTTGTTCTCAAGTGCCATTAAGATTCATAACTATACAGGGATGATCTCTCCAAGTGCTTTCAGAACAGGGACCAGGCCTACTATTTATTTCCCTACTCCCTTTAGAGCTCAGCATAATTGTCTCCATGTGAGAGATATTTGTTAGCTTTAAGACGATTTCTTCTAGAAAGATTAGTGAGCTCATTATCAGAATGTTAGTTAAAAAAAAAAAAAAAAAAGAGTAAGCGCAGATGAGTACCCGAAGAGGATGGAATAAACTAGATGCATCTTTCATCACATATTTTGACCAACTGATTGCAAATCACTGAGAACTGTGGTGAAAAAAATAGATCATTTAACCCACTTGTAAGGCTCCAACTTCTATGTTTGTTCCAGCGACTTCCAATTTGTATTTTCAGCACAGCCTGCTGTTCTTCACAGCTACCACCTATTAGGTGTTAACCTGGATGTCTCAGAGGTCCTCTATACTCTAACATTTCAAGGCTTAGCTCTGTTAGCTCCTTAAATATCAATTCCATAACAGTTGGGCCTTTGTTTTGTTACTTCTGGATCCTAAGGCTTAGAATAGTGCCTGGCATTCAGTGAGTGCTCAGAAAATATTTCTGGAATGAAATAACAGTGGACAGATAGATGAATACCTCTCCAAAAGACAGTCTTCCATTAATGTCACACTAATTACAAGAGTTCTTTACCACATAACAGTTAAAACCAAACCCTACAGCTGTGTCTGTTGTCTTATCACTGTAGTCTCCTTTCTGTTTTATCAGATTGCCCTCATCTCCATCAGCCTCTACATATACTCAAAATCTACTATCATACAAGAAGTTCATCTCTATTATATAAGGTATCCTTATTATATGTGGTCATCTCTAAATCTCTTCATAGTCCTACTTCTGCAGCCCTAAACCCACTGGGTAAATGGACTAAATTGTACATAGCCAAAAGCATCTACCCTAGATCTCTGGCCCCATAAATATTATGCAGCAAATATTATTCAACAACAGGTTCCCTGTCACCGATTCATGGCCTACCAGCATGGCATGTCACACTGGACAGAAGCTCTACTTTAAGCAAGTCTTTACCATTACACTCACTCTACTGCATTATCTTTATTTGTGTTTGTATTTGTATTTGTCTCACTGAACCTACAAACTCTCAAGGGAAAAGAAACTTGTATTCTCATTGCTCATGTTTTAAATTATCACACACCAAAACTGACATTTTTTGTGTTCAGCTCTTCAAATTTTTCCCACATATACGGTTGTGCAACCATGGCCACAATTAAGACATAGAATAGATCTATCACCCAAGGTGCTGTCATACTCTCGCCAAAACTCTAATGCTTGACGTTCACTGACACATGTCACTACAGTTTTGACTTGTTGAGCATGTCTTACCAATGGTTTATGTATAATGTGACCTTTAATACTGGCTTCTTTCACTCAGCACAATGGCTCTGACATTCATCCAATATGTTATATGTATTAATAGTTTCTTCCTTTTTAATACTGAATAGTATTCCGTTACAAGAATTTAACACAGATTGTCTACCTACTTATCCATTGAAGGATATTTAGGTGCTTCTAGTCTGAGGCAGTCGATAGTCATACCACCCTGAATATACCCGATCTTGCCTAGTCTGAGGCAATTTTGATATGTCTGTTCTAACAACCATGGAAAAGTTTTGTGTGAAATTAAGTTTCCAATCCTCTAAATATCCAGGAATGGGAATCATATGGGTTTACAGCAAGTGTATTTTTAGTATTATAAGAAACTGCACAACTGTCTCCAAAATGGCCACACCATTTTGCTGGTAAATTGTGCTGGCAATGTATGAGAGTTCCAGTTGTTCCACGTCCTTGTCAGCACTTGGCATTGTCAGCATTTTTATTCTAGTCATTCTAAATATCTCCCTTGTCTTTATATTTGTAATCCAGCATTTTGCACAGTGGTAAGTTCCCAACAAATATTTATTTAACTGAAATAAACTCATCCCATCTTTAATTTCTATGTTAAAATCCACTAACAATAGGTCTGGTTTTTATCATATTTTCCCTAAGCTTTGTGTATATAGACCAGGGAAAATTTTTTTGAGTTTGTGTATGTGTGTGTGTGTGTGTGTGTGTGTGGTATTAAGGATCAAACTGAGGGCCTTTTGCATGCCAGATAAGAGCTTTACCATTAAGCCACATCCCCAGCCCTAAAACAGAGAAGTTGCACTGGATAAAAGTATTAAACTCCTCCTTCGTTCCTGTGCTACCTCCTTTATCCAAATCCAAAATGAATCATTCTTCCAATTGGAATATTGTTATAGCTCTGTAACTATAGCTTTCACTCACACTGAACTAGAAGGCTTGAAAACGAAATTGCTCTGAAAAGCTCTGTTCTTGATGCTGTAGTACTAACAGTAATAATCACCATCAGTAAGTAGTTGTTCGAGGAGCCAGGCACTGTGCTAGGAGCTGATCCTATAGTAACTTGCTTGTCCCTCCAACCCTATGAGGTAAGTAGTCTCTTCATTTTGCAAATTTGGGGGTCTGATGCTTAATGAAGCTCAAAATCTTGCCTGATGTCATACACCCTATAAGTAAGTGAAGGCACCAGGTACACACTAAGGTCAGGCTGGTTCTACAAACCATGGTCCTAGCCATTTCATGTAACTGATTTAGTAGACAAAGGACCTAGCTGCTCTTTCTTTAATCAACACTAAAACAACAAATCCTCAAGTCACTTTAACTTTGAAGCATCAGAAGTCTTTCACAACATAAACCATTTTCTTCACATCAGTCTTATGACAGTTCCTCAGATCAGCCATGGGGCCCATGGGAAGAGGGGTTGTGTGGAACCTCAGTGTGGGGAACCTGATCTGCCTGACTGGAGTGCAAACAAAGTCCTTCAGATCTTATTCCTGTGAAGGCAGCAGCACAAGTGGGACTCCACTGAGCGAACTGGACTAGCACCACTTACGGCTCTATGATTATTACACCTATCCTTGGATCATGAACCATATTTACTTAGAAGCATACTTGAGAACATCAGACTTTGGAGCCCTGAACCAAAGTGATAATAATGGTTGCTTTTTATGTTCACTCATAAAAATAAAGTAGTATTTTGCATATACAAGACAAATAATATACCAACCTGGATCATCTTATGACTATACAATGATTAAAGCACATCCAGGTTTAAAAAAGAACTTCAGTCTTTAGGGGTATATCTAGCAATAATTCCAATACAACAAGATATAATAGGTCCTTTCACTACATAGAGAGTCAGTGGGCTTGCTTTAATGTTATGATTTTAAATATTCCTTACCCCTTATGTTACCTACTTTCTCCTAAACACATAAACAATTATGTTTTGGTGAACTTGGAGTTGAATCTATTTCTTCAAATATTATTAGCTGGGGAAGACAAAAAACACAGATACCATGAAGCCATGTTCTAAATGGTCACTTTCCATAGGCCAAATATTCAATTATTTTACCCTTTACTTGTGAAATCAGAAAAGGAACATATATGTTAAAAAGAAACGTATCCAATGAAATTATTTCAGAAGCAAGCTATAGCATTTGAGCTTCAGAGGAGTTAGTCCAAAATGTCATGCTCATGTGTTTTGGTCCCCTAGAATGACAATATCAATTTCTAAATTTACATACAATGAACTGCATAGAAGAAAGAGCTTTCATTTGTTCTCATCTCAGAATTATTCTAAACAAATAGTACGACCAAGTAATTATTGTCATACAAAATTATGGCAACTCTAAAAACTATTTGGCTCAAAGTTACAAGCAGTAAAACTCAAGGCCAGTGATTTTTGTGAATTTGGAGAGCTTCTCTTAGCCTGTGGCAGTTCTTCTGTACTTGGACTTGCACATAATGTTCTTATTGCAATGTTTAAACACTCAGCAGTCACAGAATCTACTGAAAAAATATCTTTTAAACAAATTCATAAATGGCTTATAATACACAGTGCCCGTGATTAATGAGAAAACATTAAATACCAGAATGACTGGAAACTTTCCAATCAGCATTCCAAAACGTGTGCTTTACTGATGAATTTCTCATACTTGAAAGTTAGACAACCCCAAGAAAAAAATTACATATTTATAAAAACTATAAACCACTCAGCAATCATCGAAATTTTCTGTAAAACTGTTTTTTCTCAAAGGGGAAAAATTTATGTATCGAGACCATTGAAAATAAAGAAGCAGTTAAATACAAACCAATTTGCATAGTCAGCTGTAACACTTTTGTTTAAAACTCAGAACTTTTCATACTGATAGACGCATTTGTCACTGAGAAGATACCAGTTTTAAAAGAAAATAAACAGCACAATCCAATTTCCTTTGTAAAATATGCAGTCCAAAGTTTACTGTGAATTATAACCTATTATTATTATACTATATGTAAGAACAAACCGATAAAATCAGTTCCTCTCTTCCCCAAAGTGCCTCTGGACATTTATTCTTACAAAATAAACAACCAAAGCAGTGTTTAGATATGTCCGTTTGTTTTACAAGATATTCCTGCTTCACTTCCAATACTCTTTCTAAACAAAACTCAGAATGACCTCATCACCTTTTGATCAAAAACATCACTCTTATAGAATTCTGAGACATGGCTTTCAATCTTTGTCCAAATAAATTTCCCCTACTAGATAGCAGAAGCTAATCTCAGAGTCCAATGATGAGACCCCTTATATTTTTACTTGAAGACCATTACTCACTGGCAAATATGTTCTCCTTCATCCTCTGCCACCTTGCCGAAGCCCCAGGGAATGGAGAAGGTCTGCCAATTTTCTCCTTCAAGGTCCTCCTCCATGGTAGGAAGCCAAAACAGCCCACCTTTTCCTGAGGATGGAAAGAAAGAATCTTCTTCTAATTCTTTTATAAGAAGAATGATTGTATCATAACAAACAACTGCTATCCAAGAAGGGTGAGAGGAGGAGGGAAAGGAGCTATCGATACTGACAGGCCAATCATATTTCATCACTCAGCTACTTGGAAACCAGATATGCTTAAACAGTCATGTGCTTTGAGAGAGTTGAGGTTGCAAAAGAGAAGTAGTTCTGTCTTTTGTAAATTATTAACAGGGACTTTTTCTCTGACCACAAGCAAAGGTGCACAAGCTACCCATTTAAGAAAAAGGCAAACAGACTGGGCATAGAGCACAATAACGAACAGGTGCAGAGACAAGAGTTCTGGTAACAGTGCTGCCATTAACCCTTTGAATCAGGACAGCTCATGCAGTTAAAATCAAAGTGCTATTGCACTGGGAATGAAGTGGCAACTTCTGAAGATCTGAAGAGGCTATGCTGCCTTTCCAGTACTTGCCTTTGATGAACATGAGTATTTGCTCCTCCCCATGGGAAAATTCACTATGGGATGTTTGGCGCTCCGAACTGGATTGGAGCCACCTGCGTGCAGTTCTTACATCCCGCCTAGATTTCAAAGTGCTGCTTAACTTCTCCCTTGGCTTTCTTGAGTTGCATCCAAATTTGAAATTTAACACACTACCTTAAAGCTATTTAAAAGTTGCCAATTTTAATGCTAGATCCTACCCAGTAACTTAAACTCAGTGGGAAAATGCTGATCCAGAAAACACAGAGAAAGCATCAGTTTCCCATGACTGGGTTCGTTTGGAGCATACTCTATTGGGCAATATGAAATGCCTCTTTTTCTCTAGGCCAGGATTTCTTAACCTGAGCATTACTGATGTTTGGAGCAGAATATTTATTTGTGGCTATGCTTTGGGAGGGTGACCTGTGCCTTCTAAGAGGATTAACAACTTTCCTGACCTCTACCTATGAGATACCAGTAACATCTCCTCCACTGTGATAATGGAAAGTGTCTGCAGACATGGACAAATAGCACCTGGAAAGCAGAATGCTCCCAGTAGAAAATGCTGCTCTAGATATATTTCTTTAGTTCAGTTGTTCAAAAAACAACAAAGAAAGTCGCTGAGAAGGCCCATGGGAATGTTACATTTGAGTTGGGTTCACGCCAAAGGCAGATGGTAGGTAAACACTTAGGTTTTAAGAGAAACACAGGACTCATAAGCCCAAGTGCAGGTGGTTAATTACTTGTCAAAATGGAGACATGTTGAATCTGGGAGAATGTCAACTCTCCAATGACATTTGCCAAACCTCACACTACCATAGTTTCCAAATTCCCAAACATATTTGTAATATGCTCATTTCTCCTTAGTCATATTTTTTTTTAACCTTAGTTTCTGTCATCCCATTGCAAACAGGGTTTCTTCCGGCAAACTATTCCTAGCTGATCTTTGACAGTAAAGCAAATCAAGGCAGAAATAATGAGGACATAAATCCCCAGCCTAGTTGTGTAACCTTAACCAACCCTAGTTGGAATGCTTTCTTAAAAGCCTAGATTCCTGTAAAAATAAAAAGGCGGGGGGTGGGAATCTTTCAATTAAATACACTAGCAGCAGTCTATTTAAATCTAACACTGAGAAAATTGGGTGCATGGTTTTTCAAGCAAAAGTGCAGTTCAGCAAGTCCACAGGTGATGGTATCTCATTAAGAAGAATGCCATGCTGGAGGGGGAAAGAGCTTAGAGGGGAAGCTGTGCGGGGAGTAGGAAGGTGAGTTCCTCAACTGGTAAACTGTGCCGGCATGGCTTTCTCTCCTCTCCAGGGCTTACTTTGGAGATTAACGTAGACAGTAAGTTACTGAAGGACTGAAGTTTGTGCTTTCAGGTTCCTGTGGGAAAATGGAATTAAGCGGAGAGGAAAGAGAGGCTCTGTGTTTCATTTCCTTTGAGAAAGAAGTGGGGAAAAGGGATTTTAACACAGCAGAATGGTGTTCTGAGATAGGTGACCTGTGTTCCCTACTAGGGACTTGACTCTAGGAGGAGGAAGTTGCTGGTTTGGGAAAGGTCCTGTGTGTTCACAATGGCCCGAATAGAAGATGTCGACCTTCTTTCACTTGAAGTTGAGTCTGCACAGCAAGAGCGTTGAGAAACCAAATCTCTTATTTCTAGCATATTTCCCAAATTTATTCCTTGGCTGGGCATGGGGGATTTTTGTTAATGCTGTTGTTGTTTTAACTCGGAAACATTTCTCAGCAATGTTGAAAGCTACCAATTGTATAACTACATTTTTAAAGCATAGCTGGTTACAACTACCACATGTCCTGCAAGATAGCAAACATAAGAGAATTAGATCATATGTCCCCACCCTAAAAGAATTTATAGTTTAGAATTATGCTAAGAAAACACATGTCCAGAACATCTGAAAATTTTTGTTTCATGTCTAATTTTTTCATAAAACTGGATTATTTTGCCTAGATAAAACTGAAGGTATACTTTAATTACACATTTTTAAAGTTATTTACGAAGATGATCTTTTTGGACTGGCTGATAGAAAAGTAAGTAAGACTGCTTCTTACAGTTGGGAAATAATTTTATAACCTAAGGAAGGTGCTGAGAATTAAAGTTGTTCAGATAAAGTCCATAATCCTTAACCAGCCATTGGAGACCCCTGGCTTCTCTCTTCAGCCTTATTTCCTGGCCCTTCCTCACTTTTTTCTGCTCTGATACTTTCCTATGATGTTTTCTGCTTCATTTAAGGGAATGACTCTCTCCTCTTCAGTATTTCTGAAGTATTCTATACCTCAGTAAAAGCTGCCATCATCCTCTGCCTTCCATCACTGTTTTCAATCCTTCTGGTATAGCTCATGTTCCACGAAAGTAACAAGCTTCATCTACTTTCATAATACATATAAGCTAGAGTGGCAGACTGATCCATAGCAAGCTTTTAGATGGGTCTTTTATATGCTGGGGTTTTTTTGTCTTTTCAAGACAAGGTTTCACTATGCAGTTCAGGCTGGCTTGAACTCATTTATAACCCAGGTTGCCCTCAAACTCACAGCCATTCTTCTGCCTCAGCCTCCCAAATGCTGGGACTACAGGCATATGCTACCATGCCCAGCCCACAGCAGGCTTTAGTAACAAAAAATATCAAATAAGTACATTGTTTTCTCTCCTACTAGATTATAAGTTTTGCAAAGGCCAAAAACCCACCATACCATGCTGTGTTTAATGTGTGGCTTATAGTTCAAAAAACTGTTACTACATAAAAATAAAGAAATGTTTCCTTAAAAATACACCTGAATCCCCTTAGTGATACTCTTCCACTCTATGTATCTTGCTATTTTCATTATTTTTATGTGTCTATTGGATCTCACATGATATTCTTTCATGAAATGTACTTGGTAATGACTTATGTTCAGGTCACTGAATTGTAAACACTTTTTATATAGTTTAGATACATGTGTTTTGGTGAATATGTCAAAAACATTTTTCCCAATTGCCTTTTTTTTTTAATTTTCAGAAGTATCTTTTGAAGAGCAACTTTTAATATTTAATCAAGTCCAATTTATTTCCTTTATCTTTAATAATGTTTACTTTTGTGTCTTGTTTTATAAATATTACCAAAGCCAAGATCACTAAGATTTTTTCTGTTTTCTTCTAAAATTTCTATAGCTATAACTCCTAAATTCAAGAACTTTGCTCTGTTTTGAGTTTAATTTTTATATATGTCATGTGGTGTGGTGGAAATTCATTTTCTTGGATATAGCTATCCAGTTGTTCCAGCATCATTTGTTAAAGAAATTGCCCTTTAGACAATGAGTTGCCATGGCACCTTTGCTTCAAATGAATTAGCCATATATCTGAAGGTCTATTTCTGGACTGTATTTTATTCCATTAGCCTATGTGCCTATCTATTCACCAGTCACACAATGTCTTGGTAACTTCAGCCTAGAAATCAAATAGTCTGTCATCCAACTTTTTTTTGTTTTGATTTTGGTGTTTCTGGGTATGCAAACCTCAAATTTGCTAGGCAGTCTGTCTACCACTGAACTTCATCCCTGGCCCTCAACTTTGTTAAGCGTTATGTACTCTTTATATATGCTCTATAAAGTGATTACATTTATCATGGGGTGTTGGTACGTGACCATAAAACATGTTAATTCTTTTTAAAAAGTTGTTCAGATTATTATCGGTCCCTCATATTTCCATATCAATTTTACAATTAGCTTAAGAACTTCTACAAAAGGGCCTGCTGGATTCTAACTGGGATTATGTGGAATCTGTAGATCAGTTGACATGTAAAGAACCCTGAGTCTTCTGATTCAGGGATATAGTCTATTTCACTGTTCATTTAGGTCGTCTGTAGCATTCTTCAACAATACTGTATAATATTTGATGTGCAATTATAGCACATCATTTGTTAAATTTAACGTTAAGTATAGCATATTTCTTGGTGTTATTGTAAAATTTTGTTCTTTTAATTTTAATATCTGATTACTCATCACTATAATGATATTGAATGCATAATTTTGCTAACATCATTTATTACTCTAGGAGCCTTAACCTGCAACTTCTTCCTTTTCTGATCCACTTTTCATGGGATAAGGATTTAATTAAGTCATTGATGCTTCATTTGGTATGATGCTGTCTTAGTTACTTTTCTCATGAGACAAAATACCTGACACCCAAAGTTAAAGAGGGAAAGGTTTATTTAACTCACAGTTTGTAGAGGTTTCAGTCCCTAATTAGCTGGCTCCAAAGCAGAGTGGCATAGCAAACAGACATTACAGGGGAGAAGACAGTTCATGGTGGGCAGAAGGTAACAAAACAACAAGGTGGAACTGCCCCACGATGGCAGAGTGATAAGCAGCAGAGAAAACTTATCTGAGTGTTGCCATCCAGATGCTGGAATATAGCAATGTGAGGAAGACCAGAAGGAGGGAAGTGGGTCCCTTGGACTCAGGAAGGATCTGAAGTGAAAACTGATATCCAAGGAGAGAGTGAAGAGGGAAACTTCAATGAAGAAGAAGGAGGTAGCCAGCAGCACCTTCTTCCTGTGACAGGACTCACTGTGCAAAAGAACCAATTCAAACTTGCTGATTCACAGTGACTGCTGGCAACCACAGATGCCTCCACAGAGAGATGCAGCAGTACAGGATAGCAGTGGACATGAAGGACTGCACTAGCTGGCACTGAGTGCTGAGGGCTCAGTTGTCCCATGCAAGAGAGCAACTGGCAGGGAGCCATCTTGGATAGGAGCCAACTGAGCTCAGAACTCAGAGCAGATGCTGGCTCCATCTAGTGGCTCCCAGCTTGGCTCAGGCCCACAGAAGGTATGCTGACAGCTGCAGGCCAAATGAGTCCGGTCTCCCCAGAAGGTGCAGGCTCTCCGAGATAATCCACTATCCTGGCAAAGAGCTAAGCTGCTGCTGGCTTGCTGGGATAAATCAACACTGATTGGGACTTTATCTTCACACACTGTCTACCATGACAGCAGAGACAAATCTGGAAGTGGACTTTTCACACACACTCTCTCTCTCTCTTTCTTGTTTGTTTTTTTTTTTTTTTTTTTTTTCTGGTGTTGTGGTAGTTTTGTTTTTGTTTTTGTTTTTCTTTTTTTCTCTTTCATTGTTTCACCTTTTTATATAAGTGTAAATGTGGTTTCTAGCCTCTGTGTGGGTATTGTTCTGTTCTGTTCTTTTTATCTCTTGCTTCTCTTTCCCTCCAGTCTTCTGCACCAGTTTCCCAAAGTTAGCATGATCCCCCTTTGTCCTCCAGCCTTACATCTAATCTCTTCCACTGCTTCCAAATCTCTATTTTCTCCTTAACCCATTCTAAATTTTAAACCATGAAGGTAAAATGGACATATTAGGACTCATATACTGTATATAATTTTCTGGTCTGTTTTAGATTTTGTTATATACTCACAAATCTAGTTCATACAGTGAAAGGTGCCAAATTAATGGTTACCACAGTTTGTCATTTTCTAGGGTGTGATTGATGCTACTGTTATAGCTGATCTTACCACTTTAACCAAAAGTGTCAGAATTAATCTAAACAGCTACTCTTCCTGGTAATCCAAGACTGACTTTGTCTAAGGGTCACAGAACATACTATGGCACAGTGCCAGAGAACCAGGCGTTGGGCCAAACAGGCAGCAGCTTCTCATCTGCCAAAACTTGAAGCCCTAGGATCTTGCAACAGACTCAAAATCCAAAAGCAAGTTACAACTGGAAGACACTTTGGAGGTGGAGTCAATTCCTAAAGGTACTAAATACTAGCAATGAAGCAACTCACCATAGGCAATTTACAAGCATCAACCCAGGAATTAAACTGAAAAGAATGAGAAGACACTTAAACAAGATACAACCCCAGACATCCAGTTCACCAAAGGTAAACCTATGGGGCAGTGAGGTGGGACAATTCAAAAGCCACCAACCTGGCCTCTCTGAAGTGGTAACAACAAAGCAACTGAATGGGGTTCTACAAAAAAATCAAATCAGAAATAAATTCTCAGGTAACGGCAAGAGATGGGTGCACAATGAAAACCATTCTCAGTGACTCTAGAACAGATACAGACAAAAAATAAAGGAAGTTAAGAAAATTATAGAAGCCATGAATGCTCAGCATAGGAAAGAAATGGAATCCATAAGGCAGATTCAAGTAGATGTCCAAGAGAATAAAAATTCCATTGAAAGTATCCACAGCAGATGAACCCAATATGAGGACAAGATCTCAGATATAGAAGGCAGGCTTGCAGTTAGTGATCATGAAAAGAAAGATTTCTTAAAAATAGCAAGGGACCATGAAAAATCAATTCACAGTGGCTAGATGAGGCAAAGAATAATAACTTAAGATTGATTGGAGTCAAAGAAAAAGCATGAGATAGCACAAATGATATATTAAAAAAAGAAAAAACTTCACAGACGTCATGGCAGAAAAACCTCCTGTTAAGGAAAAGGAATTTGACATACAGTAAGTCAGGTGTATAGAATGCCAATTAGCCAGAATCCAAAAAAAATCTACAACCAAGCATATCATAATCAAGATTTCAGAAATTCAGCACAAGAATAGAATCTTAGAATTTATTATGGAAAATAAACAAATCACCTATAAAGGAAAGCACATCAGAATCACAGGTGATTACTCAATACAAATTCTTAAGTCAAGGACAGCTTAAAGTAAAGTATTTCAAGTTCTAAAGGACAACAACCTTTGACTTAGAATGATATACCCCACAAAACTATCGTTCAGAAATGATGGAGAAATAAGATACTTCAATGTCAAAGAACTGCAGAGGAAATTTATTACCACCAAACCAGCACTCCAGAATGTTTTGAAGGACATTCTACAAAGAGACATCAAGGGGTACAACTCCATGAACCCCAAAAGAAGGAATCCATCAGGGAAGGCAAACAATTAAATAGAATCAGGGAGAAAAGAGGGGTAGCCAACAACAGGAAAATAACATGACAAGGATAAGTCAATACATATCAATTATAGTCATCAATTTTAATGGCTTCACCAGGCAAAAGACATAGACTGCCAGAATGGATCAAGAAGGAATCTCCAACAATATTCTGCATGCAAAAAACACATTTAATTAAAAAAGAAATTCATGGACTGAAAGTCAAAAGATGTAAAACAATACTCCATGTGAAAGGAACCCAGAGAAAATGGGGTAGCTATTCCACTTACAGATAAAGTGAATTTTAAGGGAAGATTGATTAAGACAGATAAAGAAGGTCACTACATCCTTGTAAAGTGGACAATTCAAGAGGAAGAAATAACAATCAAAAATATATATGCAACGTATATTACTGCACACAACTATATAAAACAAATATTACAAGGCATGAAAAATCAACTCAGCACTAATATAATTGTATTAGGGCATCTCAATAAACCACTGTCACAAAAAGAGAGATCAACTAGACAAAAAATCAACAATGAAATATTAGAACTGATCCAAACTTTTCAACAAATGGACCTTATAGATGTCTACAGAGTGTTCCACCCTACAACATCAGAATAAACGTTCTTCTGAGCTGCACACAGAACATTCTCCAAAATTGACCACATACTACTTCATAGAACATGCTTAAGTAAATGCAAAGGAAATGAAATTTTCCCCATACATATTATCAGACCACAGTGCAATGAAATTGGAAATCAATGGCAAAAGAAACGACAAGAACTTCATAAACTTATGAAAATTAAATAGCACCTTTCTGAGCAACCAAATGACACAGGTGAAACTAAAGAAGAAATTAGTCAGTTTCTACAATTACATGATAATGATGATACAACATACCAGAACTTATGGGACACAGTGAAAGCATTCCTAAGAGACAAATTTATACCAGTGAATACGCATATCAAGAAAACAGAGCAAGCACAAATGAACAACTGAATGGTGAACTCCAAGGCTCTAGAAACACAAGAGCAGGCTAAGCCAACAGCTCATACAAGGGAGGAAATTATAAAGACTAGAGCAGAAATCAACACATTGGAGACTAAGAAAACACTACAAAGAATCAATGAATTGAACAGTTGGTTCTTTGAAAAATTAAATAAAATTGACAAATCCTTATCCAACCTTATCAAAAAAGAAAAGACTCAAATCCATACAATTAGAATGAAAAGGATGAAATCACAATGGAGCCTCCAGAAATCCAGAAGATCATCCACACATACTCTGAAAACTTCTAATAAGATGAAAACTGCAGAAGAAATGGACAGATTCCTAGATACATAGGCACTACCAAAGCTGAATCAAGAAGTCATAAATATCCTAAATAAATCAATATCAATCAGTGAAATCAAGATGTAATGAAAAATATGCCAACAAAGAAAATTCCAGGTCCTGATGGGATTCCCTGCTGAATTCTACAAGAAAATTAGAGAAGACTGAATCCCACTATGTCTCAACTCTAAGGAAATTGAAAGGGAAGTAACACTTCAAAATTCATTACTGGAAGCAAGCATTACCCTCATACCCAAACTGGAGAAGGACCCAACTAAGAAAGAGAACTACAGGACAATCTCCCTAATGAGCATAGATGCAAAAATCCTCAATAAGTTACTGGCAAACAAAATGCAACAAACAATCACAAAGATTAAACACCATGACCAATTGGGATTAATCCCAGGGATGCAGGGATTGTTCAACAGAGCCAAGGACAAAAATCATATGTTCATCTCAACAGATGCAGAAAAAGCTTTTGTAAAAGTCCAACACTCATTATGATAAAAACCCTACAGAAAATTGGAATACGTGGTCTTTATTTCAATCTGATAAAAGCCATCTATGACAAACCAACGTCATACAAAGTGGACAAAACCTGAACACTTTCTGTCTAAAATCAGGAATAACACAAGGATGTCCACTTTCTCCACTCTTATTCAACATAGTCCTGGAAAGTTTAACCAGAGCAATTAAACAAGAGAGAGAAATAAAAGGAAGAAGGATAGGAAAGGAAGAAGTGAAATTATCACTATTTGCAGATGACATGATACTCTACGTAGAAGACCCCAAAATCTCCACAAAAATCTGCTAGATTTAATAAGGAAATTCAGTAGCACAGCAAAGTCAGCACTCAAAAATCAATAGCCTTCCTATACATGAATAACAAATTTACTGAGAGAGAAATTAGGTAAATAACACCTTTCACCACAGCATCCAAAAAAAAAAAATGAAATATTGAGGAATCAATCTAACACAGAAAGTAAAAGATCAGTATATTGAAAACCACAGGACTCTGAAAAATTAGATGGAATCAAGTATGAGAAAAGGGAAAGATATCCCTTGCTTTAGGGTAGGAAGAACCAATATAATGAAAATAGCCATACTTCCAAAACTGTAATACAGATTTAATGCAATTCTGATCAAAATTCCAACAGCATATCTCAGAGAACTAGAGTTCATATGGTTAAAGGTGCCAAATTGGTCATTTAGAACTAAAAGAGACCTAGAATAGCAAAGGCAATTCTGGGAAACAAAGGCAAGGCAGGGGGTATCACAATTCCTGACTTGAAATTATACTAGAAAGCTACAGTGATAAAAACAGCATGGTACTGACGAAAAAAGACATGAAAGAAGACCTGACGACTCTAGAAGATGCAGAAACAACTCCAGACATACTCAGCTACCTTATCTTTAAAAAAGGTGCCAAAAACACTTACTAAAAGAAAGATAGCCTCTTTAAGAAATGGTGCTGGAAAAACTGGCTCTGCACATGGTGAAGATTAATATTTGACCCATATACTTCACCATTCACTAAACTAAATTCAAACTAGATCAAAGATCTAAGTATTAAAATAGAAACATTAAATCTTCTGGAAGATAGAACAGTAAAACTCTTGATGACACTGGTGTAGGTAAAGACTTTATCAATAAAACCCCAGTTGCACATCAACTATCATAAAGAATCAACAACTGGGATCTCAACTTATTAAAAAGATTTTGCAGAGCAAAAGAAATCACCAAAGAAGCGAAAAGACAACCCACAGAGTGGGAAAGTATTTTAGCCAATTGTCCCTCAGCAAAAGGACTTCTATATAGAAGATACAAATAATTGAAAAATATCAGACCTCCCAAATTCAAAGACTCAATCAAAAAATGGGCATCTGAGATGAATACACACTTGTCAGATGAAGAAATACTAATGGCAAATAAATATATGGAAAAATGTTCAACATCACTGGTCATTCAAGAGATGAAAATTAAAACAACACTGAGATTCCACCTCACATCAGAAAGAATGGCTATCATCAAGAAATTAATTAATAACAAATGCTGGAGGGGCAGTGGGGAAAAAAGGATCCATCCCCACTGTCGCTGGGGGTGCAGACTGGTACAACCACTGTGGAAACCAGTGTGGAAATTGCTCAAAAAACTAGGATTGAAGGTCCCATTTTGCCCAGCTATTCCCCTTTTGGGTATCTTCCCAAAAGAATTAAAAACATCATCCCACAGCAATATATGTGCACCCATGTTTATAGCAACACAATTTGTAATAGCTAGACCTTGGAAACAACCCAAATGCCCATAAACCATGGAATGGATAAAAAGATGTCTTTTTATACATGGAATACTACTCAGCCATAAAGAAGCATGTTTGGAGACTTTTATAGGTAAATGGATGAGACTGGAAACCATGCTCATAAATGAAATAAACCAGACACACATGTAGAAACATCATATTGTCTCCCTAGTGTGAGAATCTCAAAGAGTAAATAAGATCTAACATGTACAATAGATATTGTAAAATGGGAACAAATTGTTCAAAAGTAAAGAGAAACTGGGATGATGGAAAAGAGAAAAGAAGGGAAATGCATATTACTTAAAATAATTATACCACTAATTTCTCTTAGTTCATTGAGAAGAAATGTTTGTGCTAATATTGTTGGACATTAAAGGCCTGTATGTTGTACTCTGAGTATCTAATTAAAGATAACAATATACAATGTATTAACCATTTTCACCCTCCTATTATCTTGTTTTGCAATTTTGTTTTATTTTTTTTCTCTTTAAAATAAAAAAAGGAAAAAATACAAGGGAAAACCAACCGCAGCTCTTTGTATCCCTTTTATCTTATCCCAGTTACTTAGGGCAGATAGCATTCACCCTGTTAATTCTAGTACCCTTGATCCTAGCTTTGCGCCATGAATCAATCCCAGCACCACACAGTCTGGATCCAGCCACCTCTGAAAATGTCCCATATAAAGCATGCAGTGTTTGGGAGACATCTAGACACAAGCCATAACATTCTGCCTCTGGTTTCCCAAAGACTCATGTACATCCCTTTATGCAAAAGGCATTTTGTCCATCTCTAGGAATTGACAGATTCCTAACCGTTTAAGCATTGCTGAAAAGTTCAAGTCCAAAAATCTCCTCTGAGATTAAGGCAAGCACATAGCTTCAAGCCCCTGTACAAATGAAAAGTTAAATACTTCCAACAGTCAATGATACAAGTTAAACAATTCCATTCCAAAAGTTACCAATAGGAATAGCAAGGAATGGGAACAAAGCAAGACCAAAATCTAGCAGGGCAAACATTAAATTTCATAGTTCTAATTCCAGCATTCTCAGCAACCTGTGGCAAGTCGTGAACTCCAAAGGGGTTGGGTGGCTCTGCTCCTATGGCATTTCTTATGGTTGTACCTCCCCTGACTTCTTTCCTTGGCTGGTTTTGTTCACAGCTTGTAGCTTTCCTTGGAGGATACGTGATCCTGGCTTCTTCAACATTCTGGGGTCTCCACTGCACCTTCAGCTTTACACTCACAGCTTCACACACTTTCCTCTCAGGGGCACCCTACTTAGCCTTCCAGGCCTTCTTCTGAAACCTGGTTAGAAACCTTCCTGAACACATGACTCTTGCATTCTTCATGTACCTAAAATCAGCACCATGTGCATGACACCAAGGTCTGCTGACACCTAGAGCAGTAGCCAGGATTTCTTCTCTCTTGGCTGCAGAGGTTGAGTGCCTATAAACCAAATTCTGAGGAACAACTTCCCTAGGCTGCTGCATTCTGGAAGATGGTGCTCTGGATCTCTGTTATCAAAGCAAAGTCTTTCACTCTTGCAACTCTGAGGATGCAGAGGCTGGAGTCATGTTGGTTCTTGTGATATCCTCAAGGCATCTTTTCTGCTGTCTCCTGAAATACTTGGCTTTTTTGGGCTGGTCTTTTCAGCAATCAATTTCTCCTCTGTTCCATCTTTGTAATGGTGCCAAAAACACTTACTAAAAGAAAGATAGCCTCTTTAAGAAATGGTGCTCCACAACTTTACTGGAGCTTCCTTTCTGGCCAAACTCAAAACTTTCTAAGTCTTTGTTCTGGGTGTTTTGTTCTTGATTCTCAACATAAATCTCGCTAAAATCCCCCAACAGCTGCCATGCCACTGCCTCATCAGACTGCTTGAAATTTCTTCTACAAGATTAAGTATTCTGATTTCCTTAATCTCTGTCTCAGGCAAAGTCTCTGGACATTAGCAAAATGCAGACAAAATTTCAGCCAAGCCATTATACATATCATCTGAAATCCAACACCCAATGCAATCCTTCTTCCCTGCAGAGACCTACTAAGCCCGGTCTTTATTGGCATCATTTCTGTCAGTATTCTGGTATTCTGAGCTCTCACCAGAATATACCATCAAGTACAACCTAAGGTGTTCCAGCTCTACTTTTTCAGCCAGAATCTCCAGCCCTTTCCAAACTCTTCCCACAAGCCAATCCCAGAAGCTCCTGAACCACATGGTCAGGTATAATCACAGCAGTGACCCCACTTCTGGTGCTAAGTTCTGTCTTAGTTATTTTTCTATCATTGCTGAGACAAAATACTCAACACTCAAAGTTAAAGGAGGAAAGGTTAATTTAGCTCACAATTTGTAGAGGTTTCAGCCCACAATCAGCTGGCTCCAAAACAGGGTGGCATGGCAGACAGGCATCCCAGAGGAAAAAATAGTTCATTCTGGGCAGAAGTTAACAAAACAAGGGACAACCATAGCTCTTTCTACCTCATGTCTCTTATCCAAGATACTTAGGGTGGGTAGCACTCACAACGTTAATCCTAGTGCCCCTATTCCTAGCATTGCATCATGAATCAATCCCAGCATCATACACTCTAGATCCGGCCATCTCTGAAAAAGCCCCACTTTTCACTGCATGAGGCTTTGGAGATACATCTAGACACAACCCATAACAAATGGATATACAGTATTATTTTTATTAGTATATATTTGCTGTACAGAATGATGACATTCATTATGAGGAGTTAGTACATGCATATAACATATCTCAATTCTTTTTATGTAATTTTCCCCTCCCTTCCCTCACAGCTGCATTTTTCCGTATCATCTCTCTCTTCTCCTTCCATCTCCTTTTAGATTTATTTATTTTTTAAAAGTTTCCTATTATCTATCTTTTATTTTGTTCTTTATGTTTTAAGTTTCTCATATAAAAGAAACCATGCAATATTTAAGCTTGTTGTGTCTGATTTATATTATTTAACATTAAGCCCTCAAGGGGCATCCATTTTCCTACATCTGAACCTGCTTTAATATAAACTGTTGCCCTTTTTCATGTTACTGGTACAGTGTGGACACAAGTGAATATGTAAACTTTAAAAAATATATCATCCACAGGAAAAAATATCTTAAGTTGAATTATCCTTAGGAGAACAGTCTGTTTGTTGTTTTGCAAAGATGTTTTTCACTATAACAATACAAGCTGGCATTAACAAAAGTTGAAGAAACATTGGCATTACTTTTGTGTTATCTACATGCTGTCACTTATTTTTCTATGTCACTTTGTTTTCTCTGTAAGAGTAAACACCACATAGCTTACTGAGAAAAAAACAATCTTTTTCAACTTTGAACTTACAGTTAGAATTAATGAACACAGAATGAGATTTTATCCTCCCTTTTACCTTACCAGAAGACAGAAAAGGAAATGTCATTAAAAACTTAAATTGATTACAGTCTTCTGAAACTGAATGAGAAATTTTCCTCCCAAACTCCTTCTCTTAATCTAAATGCTTCAGTAATATTGTTCAAGGTTCAGATAAGTTGCCTATTAAGTAAATTAGCTTTGAATATACAAGTGGCATTCAAAAACCTGTCTAGCCATGAAAGATTTAAGTTGAATTATACCTGTGATGAAAAATGAGAAAAAGATTAGAAAAGCTCATTACTTAGAACTCACATACTAATTCATATTTCTTATTCATTTGTATTCATATGCAAGCCATTGCTCAATAAGACTCTGTGGTTTTTCAGTGGGCATGCCCCACTTTCCATAAAATGCAGTGGCAGAATTTCATATCTCCATAAATCTTCCTTTCCTATCATTTTTTTAATGTTTGCTGAGAGCCAAAACTGAGTCAGGCACTGTGCTAGGCAGTAGGGCTAGAAAAATGAATAATGTCTGTTTAGATTCAGCAACCGTAGCACTTCCCAACCAATAATGGTTGCAGTTTTGTTAATACCTGGTATTTGCCTTCCTATTCTGAGACCTTTGAATTGATACTTCTTCACCCCCAGCTGACACCAATCTATTTGATTTTTGATCCAGCTCTACCCCTGGACATGGTTATTTAAGGGGTGTTTCACTCCTTCCACACTCCATGACTTCTAATTCAGTCCCAACTCAACCTCCCCTTCACCAACGATGCAATTCAATTTAGCTGCAATGTCCAATCCCCCCAATGTGAGCTGGGATTAAATTTGACAGGTAAAATATTGGACTTTTGTTATGTTTGAATTCAAATAAACAATGAATTTTTAGCACATCTCATGCATTATTTAGGATGGGACATACTTATAATAATTATGTGTTATTATATTAAATTCAGATTTAATTGAAGTCTTTTATTTTTATTTGCTAAATTTGGTAACCTTCGTGGGGATAATAAAACATATTCCTCAAGGAACTTTCTTCTGAGAATTAATAATGCACATGACCCTACTAGATTAATCACAACAGAACTTGCTTGGCCTTAGTTTGGTTTTCCCAGATGTAGCCCCTGAGATAGAGATCTGAGTGCAAGTGATTTATTTGCAAAATAGTATAAGGAAGGAAAGGGAAGGAAGCCAACATAGTGTGAGTTAACCAACAAGATAGTGCTGTAGGTAGGTGAGAACCAACTTCAAAAGTTAGCCCTACTACCAAGGGACAGGATGCTGGGCTTTCTTTCTTTGAATCACATTTGGCATTAACTGAGGGCCACTACTGGGAAACTGAACTCCCCTGCATTTCTACCCAAGTGTGTCTCAGAAGTCGAATGAAAGCCTCTGACAAAGAGTCATAGATGTCTGCAGCAAAAGCCAGTGTAAAGATGGTAAGTGCCAAGGGGATGTGAGCAGGCACTGATGTGATAGTATTTGCTAGTGTGAAATCTCTGGAGCATGAGCCCCATATAAATGGAATTAATTTGGGAGTTGAATATAAGTCCAAAAACCATGGCAAGGAAAAACTGAGTAACACTTCAAAGACAGTGCAATCCAATTCCTTTCTATCACACATTGGAATGTTATGCCTCAGAAATTGTCTTGTCCAAGATGCTATTTTTACTACTGCCAGGTCATCTGGAACAGTGATGGATGATTCGCAAAGAATGTTCACATTGAATAGACCAGGTGTTTTACTATTCCACATCTCATGGGAGAAACAGTCCTTTAAGCTTTGTGCTGAGTAGGGTATGGGGCAAGCAGCCATTAACTGAGCATTGTGTAAACCCAAAGGAGCCCCTCCCATCATGAGCTGAAGACTCATCCTCCGTCTTGGGTTTGGAAGTCAGAGCAGTGCGTGCATCAGGAATTAGGCTCTTGTATGCAGAGTTTGCCCTGCCCCTATGCCACATCACTACCTTTTCCTTGCCGCAGCCTCAGATCAACAAGATGCCTAACCTTCTGCATCCATGAAAACATCCACATGAAGAAGTCACATGGAAGAAGATGAGGCATCTCCAGGAAGAACCAGCTGGAGGGTCTCCTCTCTATGCCACCATTCCGGTATTTCTGTAGGGAAGTCCCGCCCATACTAGAGAAATGAACAGAATCTTGGACCTGATTCTCCCAAGATCCTTGGGGTGATCATGAAGTGGAATCACAATGTAGAGTACCTACATTTTCATAAATTTGCCATGTATTACAATTAACAAGAAACTCAGCTTTTCCAGGTCATGGCATAGAACTGCTACATAGTTCCATGCTCAATAAATGTTTAATGAATGAAGGATAGAATGCCTGAACTGCAACTTAATGTTTATTCTCACATAGCAATTTAAAAAATTTTACTTCTGTTTATAGTTTCTTATCAACCATCCCCTACATGATTTCATGGTGATGATTATATTCTGTGACCCATGATATAAGGTGTAGGTTGTACTAACTATGGAAAAAATGACAAGTGCGGGAAGAGCCAGCCAATGCAAATCTTATAATCTGAGCAAAAGTTTTGGAGACCTAATGATCTTTGATAAGTATCTATGAGGTTTCTATTTACTTAGCGTTTATAACTTAGACCAAAACAAGACAAACAATCAAGATTCTAACTTATTGAATACTTCACAAATCAGTTTTTTTAATTTTAAAAATAAAAGGAGGAAAACATTAACAGACAGACAACCTTTTACAAAATAGCAAAAGAACAGTTCAGACAATACACAGTTATAAACAAAGTGGTAGGAAATTAACAATGCTTGCTGTATTACAACTTGATATTATCAAAGTGGTTTCTCATGAAAACAGATAGAGACATGCAATATTGATTAATCAAGGACTCATTAATAGTTTCTTTCAGCAAAGAAATAGAAGACAGTAGATCAACTATGTTAACTATCCTGTATATAAATACATACAAAATTTCTCCTTCTTTCCATTCTGTTTTCCACATTCCTGTTGCCTTTTGCCCCTGAGCGTTTTCCTATCATTTCACAATGTCCATCATACCTCTGAGCTCATATTAACTCTTTCAGTTTTTACACTAGTGAGACAATGC
>NW_004955544.1:1436066-1437537 GCF_000276665.1 Chinchilla lanigera
TGGATTTCTGTGGAATCTGTAGTAACTTTATCCTTTGCATTCCTTATTGCATGAATCTGAGTTCTTTCCTTCCTTTTTTTGATAAAGTTGGCTAGGTTTTTCTCAATTTTATTTATTCTTTCAAAGAACCAACTTTTTGATTCATTTATTTTTTGGAGGGTTTTCTTTATCTTAATTGCATTAACTTCTGCCCTAATCTTTACAATCTCTTCCCTTCTTTGGGCTTTGGACTTGACTTGTTCTTCTTTTTCTAAAAGTTTAAGGTGCGGCATTAGGCTATTTGTTCTCTTTCTGTTTTCCTTATGTGTGAATTCACCCCTATAAATATGCCTCTGCGGACTGCTTTCATTGCATCCCATAGATTCTATGGCACTGCTTTCATTACCTCCCATAGATTCTGGTAAGTTCTATTTACATTTTCATTTGTTTGTAGGTATTTTTTAATTTCCTCTTGAATTTCTTCTGTGACCCACTGGCTGTTCAGGAAGTTGTTGTTTAACTTCCAAGTGTTTATGGAGTTTTTGGAGTTCCTTTTGTTGTTAATTTCCAATTTCATTGTACTGTGGTCCAATAATATGCACAGGATAATTTCAATTCTTTTGCATTTTGGAAGGTATGCTCTATGGGCTAGGATGTGGTCTAGTTTAGAGAAAGACCCATGTGCAGCTGAGAAAAATGTGTATTCTGATGTTGTGGGGTGGAACACACTGTATACATCCATCAAGTACATTTGTTCGCAGCTTTGATTCAGATGTTATTTCCTTGCTGACTTTTTGTCCAGTTTACCTATGTCTTTGTGTCAATGGGGTGCTGAGGTCCCTTGTTACAATAGTGTTATTAATTATATGGGTTTTCATGCCTGTTAAGATTTGTCCTATATAATTTGGAGCTCTGATATTTGGTGCATACATGTTTATGATTGTTATCTCTTCCTCTTGCAGTTTTCCCCTGACAAGTATGTGGTGACCTTCTTTATCTGTTTTGATGGTTGTCACTTTGAAGTTTATACTGTCTGCAAACAGAATAGCTATACCTGCTTTTTTCTGGGTTCCTGTTGCATGGAGGATTGTTTTCCATCCTTTGACTTTTGGTCTATGGATTTCCTTTTGAGTAAAATGTGTTTCCTCTATACAGCCTATCATTGGATTTTTTTTTAGATCCACTCTGCCAGTCTCTTTCTTTTGACTGGCGAATTGAGGCCATTTACATTTGTAGTTATAACCAATATGTGTTGATTTATTATTGTCATGTTATTTACTTGCATTGGTTTCCTACTTTTTCTACCTTTTTAATTGCTTGCTCTTCTTCGTGTTTCCTGTCTAATGTTGTTCTTGAAATTGCGGTCACATTTTTCTCTGTCTAGAATGTCTTTTAGTACTCTTTGTAATGCTGGTTTGGCACTCATGAAGTTCTTCAACTGTTCTTTGTTGTGGAAATATTTTATTTCTCTGTTGAATTTGAGGGATAGTTT
>NW_004955544.1:1438652-1541019 GCF_000276665.1 Chinchilla lanigera
TTGTTGATTTGTATCTAGTTATCCCAGGTATCAGATGCTGGCATTGGTGTCAGCTGATGGAAGATCACCTGATCCAGTGTCCCCTTGCAGTTCACTGCACATGCATGGCCCAGACTCAGGTTGCACTGGTGTGACAATCCCAGTCCAGTGGACCTATGTTGTGCCTATCCCCAGGCATTTTAGAGTACTGGCAAAACCAAGACACGAATTGC
Organism: Chinchilla lanigera; assembly: GCF_000276665.1. Classification (NCBI taxonomy): domain Eukaryota; kingdom Metazoa; phylum Chordata; class Mammalia; order Rodentia; family Chinchillidae; genus Chinchilla; species Chinchilla lanigera. The sequence goes on from NW_004955544.1 coordinate 1,438,865, forward strand.
AGGGTTGACAGACTGTGAATCACCTGATTCTATGTTTCCAGTCAGTTCAGGACACATACAAGAACCAGATGCGGGCCAGACCAACAACAATCACAGACTGCTGGTGCCTGCGACCCCCCAGGGGGTCTGGGAGCAAGTAAAGCACAGATGCAAACCAGGGGACCAGCAGCTCTTGGGCACAGAGCCCACACAGGGAGGGACCACATGTGAACCCCAGGGAAGGTAGTCCCTGGCACTTCTGAGTGAGGAATTCCTGTCTGCTGCAGGTGCATGGAGGGCAGAGACTCAGACTGTAATGTCAGCGGGGTCCTGGGTTGCCCACTGTGCCTCCAGGAAGTAGATGGGAAATCACAAACCTGTTTTTCTCCTCTGATATTAATAATTTTCTTACTTGTTCTATAAATGACCTCATAAAAAGTCAAAGAAATGCAATTGGTATTTTAATATTGTATTATCATTATTTTTTACTTCTTAACTCAATATGCTGAACCCACACTTAAAGCATTATAGATTATAAGTGAACCCATTTATCAGAGTTCTTTTACAATTACGAAGGCCCCTGGGAAAAGCAGCAGAAGATACTAAGCAGCATAATGAGTGGATTGCTCTAAGCACTTAAAGACCAAACCACAGAAATGAACTCAACCTGAAATACTCTACATCATGGGGATCTCTGTGGTGAAATCTTTATGTCCATTTAATGAGAACTACCTTCTTAAAATTATATCTGAGAAGTGAGTGTAACCATAAGTCACTATTACCTTGAGTTTCTTTGTAAACATAGTATCTTAGATTTCAGGGAATCCACACACAATCTCTGAAAAGGACATCAGACACCATTAACTGCATTCAACTCATTGTACAAATGTCAAGATCAATACCCGGGAAAGTGAAGTCACTTTCTATAACCCACAGTTCGCTAAACTTTTCCAATAAGGGATCAGATGGTAAATATTCTAGTTTTTATGATCCATATAATCTCCGTTGCATTTATTCCCATCTGTTGTCATGTGTAAGATAACATTTCAAGAAATAAACATGAGGGTGTCTGTGGACCAACAAAACTTTATTTACAAAAAGTGGAGGTGGTCTGGAACTGGTTCATGGGCTATAGTTTACTGAACACAGAGACAGGCCAATCTAGCTTCTGTGATTTGCTTTATTCCTTGTATTTATTTATTTATTTATTTATTTATTTATTTATTCATGCATTCATTCATCTAAGACATAAGGCAGTACGGCAGAGAATTCCACTATAGTCAATATGGTTGACTTCAAGTTTAAACTGCAGTATTTTTTCTACAGGGATAAAATTTAGCTCTCTCTACTAACTGTTTCTCAAGCAAACATCTCTAATTGGAAATAAAGCTTCTGATCATGGAAATGATCTGTGAAACACAAAAATATGATTTGCTATAGAGCTAATAGCATAACAATTCTGTATTTGTTTGGTATATTTAGTGTGGTTAGATTAGATCAGGTGGATAAGGACAAAAGTATTCTGAAACAAGGTCCCAACAGAAGACAGGGATAGCTGAAATTATTTGCTATTGTGCCTATGAGCCAATGTGTCTATAAAGCAGGGGGCATATTCTACACAGCACAATCCAGGATGACCTATTGGGGTTCAGGATGAAATATTGGCACTTTTATTTAAATATGTCTTTGTCTAAAAATAAAGAAATCAAGCTTTGCTAATTAGGCTATAAAAAGATTATCACTGGCAGCCTCTCTTGGTCAGGATATCTGAAGGTGAAGGTCATGAACAGGTATGTTCCCAGAAATCTCCTGAGGGAAATGAGTTCCCAAGGCATCTGTAATACGCTTGTTCTGCTGCAGTTGATACGTGCCCTGGCAAGTGAATTTCCAGACAGTATCCTCTAGTTGTAACTAAACAAATCTTCACACAGTACATAAAAGGTTTTAAAAGCTCTGTACAAAGAATCAAAGATTGAAAATAACGGTAATCAATGCAAGCACAAAGGAAAGCAAGAAACGAGCAGAGTTTATATTTCTCCTTCTCCTTCAAGAGCTACAGGTCCTGGATAAAATAGTAATCATGATGATCTAACTTAACACTTCCAAAAGCATTTGACTGCCACATTTAACACCATAATTTAGTATTTAGATACGTGCATAGATGTGTAAATGTACACAGATACATAATCAAAAAAGGAGCTTCTCAAAGCAATACTTATTAGTAATATACTGTAACATTTTTTCTTCTATTTTATTTAAAAGTATTAGTTGTTATTAATTTTATAATCTACTTATGAGTAGTTGTGATATACAGTTTGAAGAATACCCATATAATCAGGCCTACCTGAGAGGAAATCAGTGAAGGGAAATTAAGAAATTTAATTAAGACATTAAAATGGATTAACATTCATTACTGTTAATCATCAATCTCATCATGTAAATATATTTTCCCCCTTAGAAAGTAGCTAATGGTGGCAGGAAGTCACCACAATTTGACAAATATTTTAAAGACTAAACATTAAGACCATGAAACAAACCATCATATTTTTCAGTGACATTAAAAACCATAAAATAACATTCAGCCCATTACTTTACAAAATTTTACTAAACTTGATGCACGTTTACAAACTTCTTTTAAACCAAGGCATGGTGACCTGTGATCCCTGCACTTGAGAGGCTGAAGCCAGAGTACTGTCACAAGTTTGTGGCTAGCCTGACTACAGAGCGAGTTCAAGGTCAGCCTGAACTACATAGTGGGACTCTGTCTGAAAGAAAGAAAGAAAGAAAGAAAGAGAGAGAGAGAGAGGAAGAAAGAAAGGCAGGAAGGCAGGAAGGCAGGAAGGCAGGAAGGCAGGAAGAAAGAAAAAAAGAAAGAAAGAAAGAAAGAAAGAAAGAAAGAAAGAAAGAAAGAAAGAAAGAAAGAAAGAAAAGCAGAACCTCTTTAAGATCTCTTATATATTAATTTAGTAAATGTATGTAATTTGTGAAGATATATACATACATATGCATCTGCATATCAGAATCTGTACCATGTTTTATTTTATTGGGATGGTGTGTGACAAATACTTTTGAAGATCACCAGTGTTGTTTACAAAACTTGTCTACCCTAGCCCTTCAGTGGCTGTTTAAGGATTTATATGACCCCCAAAATGGAAGGGTCTACCTCATCCCCTTTTTTCTCCTACTATTCTCCATATCCAATCTTTCCAGTCCTTTATTACCTGGACTTTTAACCTGGAAACTATTAAATAATCTTACGGAAGGACACTGATTTAGACTGAGCTCTTATACTAGGTCCCAACAGAACAACTCCAAGTGGAGTCACTCTTGCTAAGGTTCCACATCACCAAATTGAAACATAAGCAGTTTACTTATAAGATCTCACCTTCTGAGAAGTCAGGAGATAAAGAATGACTTTCTGTTCAGCTCATCAGAATCCTTTTGTATTTTTTAGATGGGATGTTGCCTAGTTTGTGAATAGTGAATGAAAACAATTAGATCTTTCAAATGCTGAACATTTTGGTTTTTGTAAAAAAATTGTACCTACTTCCTCTAGTCCTCATTCTCAAAGCAAATGATTAATGAACACAAGACATCATAAGTCCTGCCATAAAAGCATCATATGCCAAAGCACTGTAGGAACTGCTTCACTTTGACTCAATATATTCTGCAATTTGGACATCCCTTTAGAAAAATCAAATATGTGAAGTGACCTACTTTATCCTAACCACCACTCAGTTGCCAGCTACATAATCTGCTATAGCTAATCATACTATCTCCGGAGAGGACAAACCCGGACTATTCATAGTAGACATATGAACCTCAGTAAACATCTTTAACTTTCTATGCTTCAGTTTCCTTGTTTATAAAAGGGTGAAAAAATACTAACCTCTGATTAATCCTATTATAAGGACTCATTAGAAATCTATGGGCGATACTTCAGTGAAATGCTCAGTGCAGAATAGGCACTCCAGGAGCTGTAGCAATCACTGTTGCTTCTGTTTTTATCTTCGCTGTTGACATTTAGTTCTATGTGGCACATCTTCATATGTTACATACAACTCACTTAGACATACTTTTAAAAAAACATCAATTCACACATTGTCACCTTCGTCAGTTAGAAAACACTGCTATCCTACTGGTATGTGGAAGACAACTAAAACTCTTTCACTACTGTGTTTCATAGTCACCAGGTCAAGTCTCAAAATAGATATAAACACTCACCTGTATTTTTTTTTTCAAAGACGATGAAAAGGAAGGGGAGGGTTTGGAATCTTGTACTTGATTTTCCACTCTCTGAGTAAAGCCAGGTCATTAAAACATTGGTTTTTTTTTCTTGGTCTCTTTCCCATCCACCTATGAGATAAATGATACTGTTACCAGAATCAAACCTGTGGGCTGCTTCCCATTCACAGTGACCAAACTTTGGCAGATGAGCAGTGGGGGCAAGGAATCAGGTTTATTCAAAGCTGGCCATGGAGAAAAGGAAGGACTAGATCCTCAAAACTGCATCTTCTGAGGTCTCAGGAGCGCCAAGGGTTCCTCATCTCCACCTCCACCCCCAGAGATGCTGGGGATTGAACCAAGGGCCTCACACATGCTAGATAAACACTACCACTGAACTAAATGTCCACTTCCCCAAATGCTTTTATGGGGAGGGATACGGAGGTATGGTGAGCAGGAAGGCTATGCACTAGCCAGGGTCTTCTTCATCCACAGATGTGTCTATTTTTTAGTCTGGTAGGAACTTCACAATGGATTTTAACTTCCTGCATCTAATTAAATAAATCCTAAGGAAGGGTATCACGAAGGTCACCAGTTGCTCTGGATTCTATGAGTCTAAAGAAATTTTTTTCAGTTAAGATCTTAACCACCAGCCAGGCACCTGCAATCCCAGCACTTGGGAGGCTGACGTAGGAGGACCACCAAGAGTTCAAGGCCAGCCTGGGTTACATAGTAAATTCAGGCATACAAAAAAAAAATCTTAAGCACATATGTGGAGCTTCTCAGCAAAAAGGATTGGGAAGAAGCAGAAGGGTAAAAGAGAGAGGGATCAAAGGACAGTTTCAAATGAGCCCTTATTATGATAGCAGGTTTCAATGACCTTTCAGTAAAAGGTGTTACACATTACTAAATAACAGAATAATTTACTCACTGCAAGAATTCTTTCACTGGTAGCATCAGCAATGTATGCTATTCTGACTTCTCTACCCTTACTACTTTCAATTTAAATAATGATTCGTTTTATAGAACTACTGGAAACAACAGATTGTAGGGCCTTTTCACACTTTGCTGTACAAGATCAGTCATTTATTTGAGAAGAACCCATTTTCTTAAGAAGAAAAGAAGCAAGAATGTCCCATACATAAGAAGCAAGAATGTCCCATACATAAGAAGCAAGAATGTCAACAAAATCAGAGTTAAATCAATGGAAATGTCCGTTAAACCTCTTCAATTCTGGAATGCATCTTTGTTCTTTGTGGAAAAGCAGATGAGTTTAAGTCTTGATGGACAAACAGGACATCAATTCTCTAAAATATTCCCAGAGTAACAAATGAATGACAAGATACTCACATAAAGGCAAGAGGCTTAACAACTTTGCATTTTCTCTCTAACCCCCTTAGTCACTGTAGTGGAGGAAATACATGCACACACATGCACATGCATATGCACACGCACACACACCAGAGTACCTAAAGCTTCTATTTGCCACTTGTGCATGCAAATTAAATGTGTTGGCTGGTGGTTCTCCTTTCTCTCCTACTTACTGCCTGCAGAGCCTTGGCTTACTCCCCTGGGCTCTGGCATGCCCTAGGTGGCTTCCTCTGACCTGCCCTCTCCTCGTGTCGAACTGCTCCTTTAGTGCTGCCAATGCAATGTACTTAAAGTGCCCTCTCTGCTTGCTTCCTGGTCCTTTCACTCTAGTTAACTTTCTGAGCAGTCTTTATTTATTTATTGCAGTTATTCCCGTAGATGTTATTTTCACAGACCATGCAATGTATGCCCCCTTTCCCAAGGCCACAGCATTTGCGGGAATTTAATCTTCCCTTCTTCTGCCTGGCTGTCTATTGTCTCCTCCCATTAGCTCCTACAGCAAAGTCGTAGCCTGAAGTTGAGATATTACCACGATGTGCAAGGCAACCAACAGCAGGGACCTAAGCACAGAATTACTTAAACACAAGAGAAAGCATAACACAAAGTTGAGTAAAAGAGAAATAAGGTGCATGCTTCCACATTCATCTTTACTAATAGTAAATTGAGGCCAAGTAATTTCTGGCTGTCAAAAGAGTTCTTTCACAAATTAAAGAATAGTTCTTTTATATAAAGCAGAAGTACTCTAAGTAAAGAAATTGTATGCCATGCTGTAATTCCTTATAAAATATATTCAAAGGCTATTGAGAAAAAAATAATGGAGAAAAGAATTTCTGGGTTGACTTCATGCATTTTTAGATACCAGTTCTTTCTAAGTCAGAAGAATTACTAAACTAGAGGCAGAAATCATTATTATTTATTTTTTTCATTTACATCAAATTCACTAGTGTTGAAATGATGTGTTTTCTTTAGTAACACATAATATATCTGAATTTGGTCATAATTTATGACTGAGTGGTAAAGTCATGTGTGTCATCATTCTTGCAATAAGTAATAACATTTACATGACTCTCAGCTACCTCCAGGATAGCTAGCACACGGGGTGCTATAGGCGATGATTCCCACTGGTTCCCTCCCAAATCTCCTCAAATATCCATGTGATCTGAATTCAAGGCAGGTCCTGGCCATATGCCTTCAACCAGGTTGCTTGTTGAAACAGTATCAGTGAATTCTGCTCCATTAAAATGGTCTCTCTCAAATTTGGTCTCTCTCAAAGAGACCAAAAAAAAAAAAAAAAAAGGAGTCAGTGTCTCCTGGATTGCTGCATCTTGGTATCATTACCATGCTGAGTCACTGGAGGGAGCAGCATCTGGCAGGCATGGTCCACAATGAATTCCAGGGGGCAGGAGCTAGCGCCCTAGGATAACTGCTCCCTACTGTAGGAGGTCTGAGTGGCACAGTATGGGGGGGGCACCACTCCTACGTAGAAATTAAAGAATTTATACCTGCACAAGGAATCTGGAGCCTAGTCTTGAAATTTTCCCTGATCTCCACCTAATGTACATGTAAACTATTTTCTAGCACCTCTTTCTTTTTACTACCTCACATTACTCTAACTGCCCACTTGGTTTCATATAGCTCTACTGGCAACCAAAATGCTTTCCCTCATGCCAACTCCTCCTTTTCTTCCATTTCAAATTCTCTTTTTAAGATCCAATCTACTCTTTAAGATCTATTTGGCATGCTAATCCACCACTAAGACTGTACTGCTGGCTCCTGCCCTCGTCATCCACTCGACCCCTCCCCCAAGAAAGTTTCTCTCAAACCTTGTGACCTCCATGGGACTTCACCTACGTGGATATAAGACTTGGGAGTATGGAGTACTTTCTACTTGCTTTCATCACTGCAAGTTTTATCTCCATCACAGACTCCAGGAAGGACTGGAGCCATTTCAAATTTATAATCCTGTGAAACTGTGTGAACAGTAAATTGAGTAAGCAAATGAATGTATTAATGAAAGAAAAATTTTAGCCTGGTACATACTACCCAGGACTAAAAATAAAGCTAAATGACCTTTTTTATTTATTTTCTTATTCTTATGTTTCTGTTGATTTTCTTTATGAGATAAACAGGAACTAGCAAACCCGAAGTATTATCTATCCTAGTATTCTAGGGAAAAAAAAAAAAAACCTAGAAATAGACGTCATCCCTGCTGAAGTCACAGAGAAATTCACACAGTATAATTAGTTGACATAGCAAACTGACCCAATAAATGACTATTTTTAGGGTTTAAATATAAGATCCTAAAAATACCTCTTTGGTTATCTTTCTTCTCTTCCTCAGATATCACAAATCTCAGATTTCAGTATCAACTCTGTATTAGAGCATTTACCTCTCTTTTACCTTTGTTGTAAGTATATACATATGCATAATTAATACAAAGAAAACATCTGTAAATGCTTAAGAGTCCCATAGCATACAGTAAATGCTTTATCTTGAAATATCTGTAAATGAATTTTAACTAAATTCAGAAGTCCAGACTAAAAAAAACCTATTCATATCAATTCTGACCTTACGTGAAAAGAGAACCTGATAAACTTTAAAAAAAAAAAAAAAAGGAACAATGAATGATAAATGAGTACTAATTGAGCTTCATTTCTCAGGATAATCAACCCGTAAAACTCATTCTACCTCACTTTCGGGAATGAAGGAACCATGTATTCTTAACTGGGTTTAGGAAAAACCCAAATTGACTTAGAAAACTTTTGTTTCTTTTGTGAATTCATTTATAATCAGGTTTTAAGAACTTCGTAAGTTGCTTCCAAGGCAGAAACATTTTTCTCCAAAACAATTCATCTCTTTTAAATATCATTAAAGTGTGACTGGCACAGAGCTCTCAGGGAGTTGACACCCAGAGGGAGAAGAACACAATATTAATAGCTAGTTGGGTGCCAACTGGCTCTAAGTTGGCAACCCTCTTGCTGGGAAAAACCAAGTATATCTAAGCAAAGGGAACTTTGATGATAATCAGGAGACATTCTGTAGCATCAAAATTCTGCTTGGCAAGGAAGAAATCAGGACTGCAAATGTCACCTTATGTCACAGAGTAACTTCAATCACACAGTCCAGATATACCCTGGAAGAAACTGAACATCAGGCCAAGATCCCATAGAAAACCCTCAGTCAAGCAGTTCTTCCCTCTGCACATCAATCAAAAAGGTGATTAGGCAGGAAGACAGTAACTGAATGTACCAGGATGACTTAGAAGAAGATATAGAGCCAAGAGCCACAGCGACCTATTCTTTCTTTAAGATTTTATTTTATTAGCCCATGTTCATAGTACACACACTTTACAACCATCTTGGGAAGTTGATACATGTACACAATGCAGCTTATTTTATTTTAAATCTCAGTCCCCCCTCCCTCCTACTCTAGTTCTATTTCCCCCTTTTTCTTTATTGTTGATATTGTCAATCTTAGTTCATGTTTATGGTATATAATGTCCATGTTCATTGAGGTTATTAGGACCTTATACCTGAGATATCTTCACTTTACCTATTTCCACACCCGCTTCCCCTCGCCTCACCCTTAGTGCCCTGCACCCCTTCTCATCTGTAAGAGATTCCTCCCCTTGTCTCAATCTACCCTTCCTTTATTTTTCTCTTAGTCCTTTGCCTTATTTAGATGAGAGATACTATAAGGTATTTATGTTTATGTCTGTTTCATTTCACTCAACATATTTTCTAGGTACATCCATTTTGCTACAATTGTCAAAATTGTCCTTCTTTATAGCCAAGTAGTATTTAAAGAGAAAACAATACTTTAAGAAATTATTCTCTCCTAAATATATGTGTATTATAGATTGAAACTGCTCCAGCAAATAAATTCTTAATTTTAGATTGTCTCAGGGGATTTCTTGTTGCATTTAATTGATAATTTGACTCAATTAAGTCAACAATAATTCTTGGGGCTTTGCAACTCACAAGGTAACATGTAAGCAAATGTAGTACAAGTCACAGTCCAATTAATCTAGAATAAAAGGCAGGACAAGTACACCCAACAACAGGAAGACACGTCCAAAGATAAAGAAATGTCAGGAAACAAAATTATGCCTTTCATTTGAAGTGGTGATACCAGCGACCATTGAGTGGATGATGTGGGAGAGAGTCATGAGTATGATCTTTGTACCAGATTGACAGGTCAACCCTACGGGAAATAACAATGCAACTGAAAGGACAGAGCAGGGTGGTACAAATGATAACCGCAAAAGCAACTCTTAAAATATGTGGAGAAAACCATTTCAGTGGTCCCACCCTGACTTTGAGCCTCAAAGATTTTTCCAACATAGTTACAAAATGCACACCAAAGCAAATTTAACTGTCCAATTTCTAATACATGAAGTCAGGGAAACTGAGTCTTAGACAAGGGCTTCCTTACTTTTTCCAAACTGAAAGAATTCTATTCTAGCATGACTTTCAAATTTTAATTATCCTAAAAAATGTCTACCTTATCTCAAAATTCTATCTCAAAATGATGGATTCCAAATTTGAAAGAGCAAAGGTAAATATATTTTATAAAACTGCATCATTTGAAAACCTACAAATTTTAACACGACATTATAAAGCCTCAAAACACTGTACTGTGCTACTTCACTGTTTCATGCTGCTTACTTTTAGCTATTATGACAACTTTATATTTAAGAGAACAAAACGATATGGTGGATGATTTTGGCTTTGTCTGGAAGTGTAGCTATTTCCATGTGCAGTAAATGAATCATTTTTTAATTAAATAAGTGTCAAATAGTTCAGTTCATGAATAGGAATGGCCTTAATATGTGAACAAGTATTGAAGAACATGGTGAGGAAACAAATGTTTTCACACCTGCAACTATTTATTAGAACCAAGGATAGGTGAAGAATTATTTTGCAGCTACATTTTAAGGGTTTCTGCAAGCATAATATTTGCTTTCTTAATAATTTGCATCATGAAAATATCTTCTTGTTACACTTATCTGAAGAGGATAGGAAGAAGCTTTACTGATACAAGGACATCACGGACTGATTCCAAGTACATTTTACAAGATACTTTTTTAATTAGAACCAACTTTTCTATGAGTTCTCATAGTTCACATTAAGCATTCTTATATGAAGTACACATGAAATATTTCTACAGGCTGGACTATAGACAGGGACACAAAACAAGTCTCAATAAATGTGAAAATACCGGAAGCATACAAAGTGTATATTCTGACCATAGACTCTGAGAAAGTGAAGTGTGGCCCACACTACTGATGAAGTCTGCTGCTTTCCCCTGACTGATATATAAGGAGTTCCCAAAAGGAAGGCATGATGGTGGTCTGGATGATATGAAGCACAAAATTGGCTGTGCAGAAGCATCTTAACTCCCAACCCATAAACTGTCCATTTTTCAGCTTAAAGGGCTGGACCCTTATTTCCAACTAATGTCCAATGAAAAAATAAGTTTTGCCACTGAACCAAAGCAAAGGCTCTCAGTCATATGAAAGGATTTCATTAAGTACTTTCTAATGAGGAATTAGAAGTTGAAAATTGAACTTTGCTATATCTTGGAGGCTTATTATAGTATCTATCCATAAATTACTGTAGGTAAATTGCATATATTTTACATTCCAAGATGTGAGTTTAACCATTTCCCCAATTTTTTAGTGTCATCATAGCCAAGCTAAAGTCAAGTACTTAGAGTTTTTTGTCAACAAAAGCCATAAAACAAAGTTCAAAAGTTAAAAATTCATTTCCTAGTTCTTTATCCCTGAAAACCTTGTAGAAATATATGTATCCTGCTTTCTCTGAGGGAGATAGTATCAATCTAAGTAAGGTCAAAAAATAGCATAATGAAGCAAATGAGCAACACTTTCTTTTAAAATAACCATTCTATACCAAAAAGAAAAAAACAGTAATACTGTCCATCCAATAGGACACAATTTTATGAGAAAGTCAGCTGTCAACTGCTTACTTATTAAAACAAGACACAATTTTGGAGAATGCTTAGTCAAGGTAATATTCCTACTGTGTTCCAAGGAACCCTGTTGGGTTTTCACTGCATCCCTATTCAAGAGCTGTACAGCATGAAACACAATAGGGAGGGTTATGGATTATATATAGATGTCCACCAAGAGACTCACACACTGAGAAGCAAGGTTTTTGGGAAGTGATTGAATTGATTGGTGCAAAGGTTGAACTGCTGTTAGGATATGAGGTCTAGTTACAGTTGGAAATAAGAGTCCAGCCCTTTAAGCTGAAAAATGGACAGGGTTTGGGGAGGCAGTGCGATAGGGGTGGTGCCATCAAAACCATTTGGAATTCACATCTCAGTAAAATTTGTCCTGGATGCTGGACAAAGAGCTGTAGGATTTAATATTTTCCCTGCTTGGTTTTGGTATTGTTTTGATTCCATTTACTTCTAACACCCTGATCCTTCCTCTTGGAATGGAAATGTTTCCCTTGTGCTGTTATATGTCAATATATATGTCAACACTGTTTAACTTTTCTATTTGAGTTTTATAGGGGCTCAAAGCTAAAGGTTTCAAGTTTTCGAGGAGATATTGGCTGTGCACTTTTCAGCACTGCTGAAAATGTTAATACTTTGACAAGTCTTAGAGATAAACTAAGTGCATTTTGCATACTGGATGCATGTGATTCTTTTAAATATGGGGCAGAATGTCATGGTTTATATCTAGATCCCCTGCAAGACCCTTGTGTGCTTAGAAGCAAGGCTTTTGGAAGGTTACTGAACTATGGCAATGCTACTGATGACTTGTAAGGAGGTGGTGTCTGGTTATGGGCAAGTCATTGGGGACATGACCTGGAAGGGCATACTTCTTCCTCTGCTCCCTGCTTTCCAGAAGGTGTGCTGACCACTGCAAGCTGCCAGGAGGTACAGGATTACTGGCCATTGGGGATAAATCAATTATTGTTTACCATTGACAACAGAGACAAACCTGAAAGCGAACTTTTTTGTTGTTGTTGTTTGTTGTTTGGTTTGTTTGTTCTTGTTTTCCTCTCTTATTTTTGCTGTAGTTTTGGTTTTATTTTCTCTTCTTTCTTTCTTTTTCATTCTTTTCTCTCTCCTTCATTATTCGAACTTGTGTTTCTATAAGTGGGAACGTGGTGTTTAGCTTCTTTGTGGTTGTGGTTTGTTTAATTCCTCTTTTTATCTCTTCCTGCTCTGCCTCCAATCTTCTGCACCAGCTAGCCCAAGTTAACATGATTTCCCCTTTGTCCTCCAGCCTTTTAATCTCTTCCATATCTTTCACTTCTCTATTTTCTCCCTAACCCATTTTAAATTTTAACCCCTGAGGGCAAAATTAACATAATAATGACTTGTACACTGTGTACAATTTTCCGGTTTGTTTTAGACTTTGTTACAGAACCACAAATCTAGTTCATATGGTTAAAGGTGGCAAGTTAATGGTTACTTTAGTTTGTCATTTTCTAGGCTGTGTTTTAGGTTGTTCTTAGTGGTACTACTATAGTCAAAAGTAGCATAATTGTTCTAAACAGCTGTAACAAACATCACCCAGGAATTAAACTGAAAAAAAAAGAAAGGCAGGAAGGAAGAAAAGAAAATGAGGAGACAGTTAAACAAGATGCAACCCCAAACCATACCAAAGGCAAACCCAGGAGGCAATGAGGTGGGACAATCCAAAAACCACCCACTTGGCCTCTCTGAAGTGGTAACAACAAAGCAATTTAATGAGGCTCTAGAAAAAATCAAATCAGAAATAATCCCTCAGATAACTGCAGAGATGGTGTCCCCAATGAAAACCATGCTTAGTGATTCTAGAATAGATACAGGCAAGAAAATAGACTAGCTGAAAAAAATTATGGAAACAGTGCATGCTCAGCATAGGAAAAAATGGAATCCATAAGGCAGATTCAAGCAGATATCCAGAGAATAAAAATTCTATTGAAAGTATTTGTGGCAGATTAAACCACTGTGAGGACAGGATCACAGGTATAGAAGATAGGCTTGAAGCTAGTGACCACAAAAACACAGATTTCTTAAAAATAGAAAGAGACTATGAGAAATCAGTACAACAGCTACTAGATGAGGCAAAGAAGAATAGCTTAAGATTAAATGGAGTCAATTAAAAAGGAGGAGATAGCACAAATGATATATATAAAACAAAAACTGTTCACAGACTTCAAGGTAGAAAACTTTCCTGGTAGAGTGAAAGAACTGACATATAGGTAAGTGAGGTATATAGAACTCCAACTGACCATAATGAAAAAAATCTACAGCCAGGCATATCATAGCCAAGGTTCCAAAAATTCAACACAAGAATGGAATATTAAAAGCTGTTAGGGAAAATAAACCAATCACCTTTCCTTTGAAAGCATATCAGAATCACAGCTGATTTCTCAACACAATCCCTCAAGTCAAGGACAGCTTGAAGTAAAGTATCTCAAGTCCTAAAGGAAAACAACATTCAATCCAGAATGATGTACCCTGCAAAACTATCTTTCAAAATTGATGGAGAAATAAGATACATCCATGAAAAAGAACAGCTAAGGAAATTTATGACCACTAAACCAGCTCTATAGAATGCTCTGAAGAACATATTAGAAACAGATAACAAGGAATACAACCCTATCAATCTCAACAGAAGGAATTCACCAGGCAAGGAAAACAAGTAAAAAAGGGAGAGAGAAAAAAAGAGGGGGAACTAACAACAGGAAAATAACATGACAAGGATAAGTCAATACATATCAGTTGTAACCATCAATGTTAATGGCATCAGTTCACCAATCAAAAGGCCCAGACTGGTAGGATGGATCAAAAAGCATGATTCAATAATATGCTGTGTAGAAGAAACACGTTTAATTCAAAAAGAAATTCACAGACTGAAAGTCAAAGGATGGAAAACAATACAACATGTGACAAGAACGCAGAAAAAAGCAAGGGTATCTATTCTGTTTACAGACAAAGTGAAATTCAAGCCAAGACTGCTTAAGAGAGATAAAAAAAGGTCACTACCTCATTGTTCATCATTGTTCATCCTTGTAAAGGGAACAATCCAAAAGGAAGAGAAAGCAATCAAATATATATGCAACCTATATATATGCAACAAATACCAGTGCACCCAGCTATTTAAAACAAATATTAATGGATGTGAAAAATCAAATAAGCACTAATACAACTCTATTGGGGGATTTCAATAAACCATTGTCACAAAAAGACAGATCAACTAGACAAAAAATCAACAATGAAATAATAGAACTGAACCAAAATTTGAACCATTGGACTTAGTAGATATCCACAGAGTGTTCCACCCTACAACATCAGAATAGACATTCTTCTCAGCAGCACACAGGGCATTCTCTAAGATAGACCACATACTAACCCACTGAACATGCTTGAGCAAAGGCAAAGGAATTGAAATTATCCCATGCATATTATCAGACCATAGCACAATGAAATTGGAAATCAATGGCAAAAGAGACAACAAGAACTTCATAAACAGAGGAACATTAAGTAGTACTCTCCTGAACAATCAATTTTTCAAAGAACCAACTCTTCAATTCAATGATTCTTTATATTGTTCTTTTAGTCTCCAATGTGTTAATTTCTGCTCTGATCTTTATAATTCCTCCCCCATATGAGCTTTTGGCTTAGTCTGCTCTTCTTTTTCTAGATGTTTGAGGTTCAGCATTAAGTTGTTTATTTGTGCTTGCTGTATTTTCCTGATATGGGTATTCACTGCTATAAATTTTCCTCTCATGACTGCTTTCATATTGTCCCATAAGTTCCAGTATGTTGTACTGTCACTGTTATTTAATTGTAGGAATTGTCCAATTTGTTCTCTAATTTCATCTGTGACCCATTGCTTGTTTAAAAAGAGATGGAGGGAGTGAGAAGGAGGTTAGGGATAGGGGATGAGAAAAGGATTTGAGACGTGTTATGTACATGTGCCTACTCCACATAAGTAATGTAAGCATTATATACTGCAAACATGTAATAATGAAATATTTTTAATTTTAAAAAGCATAAATTACAAAAAATAAGATTGTAGTGATATTTATAAAACTTTACATATTTGCTAAAGAGAAAGAATATCATTGGGTTAGTTTAATCTATCATCTTTATTTTACAAATAATAAAACTATCTTCTTCAGCACCTGAACATATATGAATATCCTTAAGGCATCTTCTATCTGTGTTGTATATTTGAGCTTTGATATTGTCTTCTAATTTTTCATGTTGGTGGTCCTGTTCTCAATATGATGCAGAGCTCTAGGAATACAGGTCAAGAATGTGTGCTAGATTTTTTTATCTTTAATTTGATCTGAGCATATCGGATTTAAGTTTACAGGAATACTAGTGAGTTTGAACAATTCTTTCCAATCAGATCTAACACAGTCACTTTTCTACTCATTAATTTTTCAGCTTATGTGGCTGCAAATTCTCCAAACATACACAGAATACTTGTTTAGGGGCAAACAAAAATAGCCTCTAGCATTAAAAAGAATCCCAAGCAACAGTTCTATCATTGTAAATTAATATTCATTTGTGGTTTTAGTCATTAACAATACAGAGTCCTGCATGCAGAATGAGAAGACACGCAGAGTGAGCACCAAGATTCCTTTCAGTCTTAATGTAAATCATGACCTCCCATTTATTCTTGACTGTAATTTATAATTTCTACCCAGTATCACCTATTTTTGTAGAAGTTGAACATGTATCTAGTTTTGCTGCACTATTCTTTTACCACATCCTTAGGAAAGTGAGATTTTTCACATCAAGGTAGCAGAAATGTAAAGCAACAGCTTTTAGAAAAGCTGGATTCAAGGACATTTAAAATAATTTCCTGCTAGGTATGCTGGCATGTGCCTGTAATGTCAGTACTCAGGAGGCTGAAGCAGGAGGATCCTTGTGAGCTCCAGACTGGTCTGGGCTACAAAGTGAGCTCAATGCCAGACTGAACTGCATAGCCAGACACTGTCTCAAAAAAGGGCAAAAGTAAATAAATGAGAATAAAATCTAATGTCAACATAAGTATTTCTGATTCCTAAATCAATGAAATGACTAGCAGCATTTTGAAAAACAGGAAAGAAATGCACTGAAATAGAACTCTTTTTAGTATAAAATGGACTAAAATATAATTCATAGTTAGAAATGCAAATTCAGTCCAGCATGGTTACTGTTAGTTATAACTGTTAACCTCTGCTGAGAAAGGCTGTAAAGAAAGTGATTTGTTATTATAAGGGTTAAATTGAGGTAGTTTTGGTCTCTTATCGTTTTATTTCCTTTTTTCTTCTAGTACTAGGGAGTGAGTGGGACAATTAGAAAATAGAAAGTGATTCACAGTAGGCAAGGAAACGGGGAAATTTTTTAGACAGGGATGTAAAATTTGACTTGGCACTTTTAAGATTTTATCTTGAGAAAGTGTCTTGATGAGTTACCCAGGCTGGCCTTGAGTTTGGGATCCTCCTGCCTCAGCCTCCCAAATAACCGGCATTATAGACATACTCCAGTATTCCTAGCTCTCACTTTGTACTTTTCTGAACTATGAACATATATTTCTTTTACATTTCAAATCTAGTAAGAATTAACCAAAAACAGAATAGTTTTTGAATTTGCTCATGTATATTTTCTTTTGAAAAAAAAGGGGGCAGCAATAATGGACATTAAGAAGAAAAAACATAAACTTCACCATCAAAAAGATTCAGCTTCAAACTCCACCTTGTTCTGTGTTTCATTTATTGTTTTCTCTCATTGCCTGCTATATGTTAGTTGTTCAACAAATATTCATTAAACTGAACTAAATCACTGAAATCATGCCTCTTTCAACTTGCATCTTTGTAATGCTGTGTAAAGCAATTTCTTCACAGTCAAAGTAGACTACTTCATAGAACTTAGCAGTCTGCAACATTTTGGGCACCAGGGACCAGTTTTGTGGAAGACAATTTTTCACCGACAGGGGAAGTGAGGGGATGGTTTCAGGATCATTCTAAGGAGCACACAACCTTGAAACCCTTGCTTGTACAGCTCACAGTAGGATTCACACTCCTATGACAGTCTCTGGGGGTCAATGAACTGACAGGAGATGGAGCTCAGACCATAATGTGAGTGATGGGGAAAAGCTACAAACACAGACAGAGCTTCATTGTCTTACCTGCCTGCTGCCCATTTCCTGCTATCTGGCCCCATTCCATGGACAAAACCAGTCCATGGCCGAGACGTTAGTGATCCCCAGTTTAAGTGACACATGTGAGGCTAAGACAAGAGGATTACCGTGAGTTAAAGGTCAGCCTGGGCTCTATAGTGGACTCAGGTCAGCTTGAACTACACAGCAAAAACCCTTGTCTCTAAATAAATAAATAACACATGTATAGAAAGCATTAAGCATAGTACCTAGTACATAATAGTTTCCATTCATTCCCATCTTTAATTTTAAAATAAGTCTCTTCCCAGTGGGAAATAGTAGTAATTTTAACAAGGTAAAACTTCGGCTGTCCTTCACTTGACTTTTAAATACCATTTGAAAGACAGCAAAGATGGGCCAAGAAAAACACTATCTTTGGTATGTTTCAGAGGTCCCTTAACCACCCATGCATTCAGTGAATTGCTTGAAGAATTTGTAAGGCTCCAAAACAGTTTTATCCATGGTGATTGTTTCTGACAGCAATCACCCAGGGGAAAAGACATTACCAGGAAGAGTCTAGGGGAAATCTATACACAGGCTTCCTGTCTTCTCTCACTCATACCGGAAAGGAACAACTTCCTTCCTCTAAGATACAGTAACACATGTGCAGCACTACTGTTCCCACTGAGTGCTGCTTCAGACTCAACATTTAGAGCTTCTACTGGGCACCAGAGATGAAGACACAGTACCCTCCCACCACTACTAAACTTCAGATTCCTAGAAGGAAGCAGGTGTGCAGTACCTGAGGTGGGCAAAAAGAACTCACCATTTAGAGAGTTTTTAAAGCTTTTAAAGAGAGTTTTTAAAGTTCCTGGGTGCCAGCTAAGTGCCACTGTGAAAGAAAACCATTCAAGTTTTTCAAAAAGTGTGTCTTTCACCTTTATAATTTTTATTAGTGCATATTAGTAACATAGGATTAAGAGGTTTGCTTTGATATGTTAATACACACATATAACACACTTTGATTATTTTCAGTCTCATTACATCTCTCTCCCTTTCCTCCCCTAATCCTCTTCATCTCTAAAAGTCAACCCTTTAGTTTCCTGTATCTCCTCCCTTCTTCCCTCCCTCTCTCCCTTCCTTCCATCTCTTTTCTTCCTCTCTCCCTCCACTCCCTCTTTCTCTCCCTCTCCCTCTCATCTCTCTGTCTCTCTCCCTTTCTCCTTCTTTAATACATTTCTCATATTATGGAAAACATGTGGCTCTTAACTTCTGGAATGGCTTACTTCACTTAACATGATGGGTCTCTTGGGGCTGGGGATTTAGCTCAGTGGCACAGCGCCTGCCTGGCAGTTGCAAGGTCGTGAGTTTGATTCCCAGTACTAGAGAAAAACCAAAAAAAAAAAAAAATCCAAACATATGATGGGGTCTCCAGTTTCATCTACTTTTCTGCAAATGGAATGATTTTGTTCTTCTTTATGACTGAATAGTATTCCATTGTGTATATATGACACATTTTCTTCATTCATCTGTTGGCAGGTATCTAGGATGTCTCCACAGCTTAGCTGTTGTGATTGTGCCACTATAAAGATGAATATGCATGGATCACTACAGTATTCTGTCTTTAATTCTTTCACGAATATGCCAATGAATGATATTGTTGAATCAAGTGGTATTTCTATTTTTAGGTTTTTCAGCAATCTCTGTATTTTTTCCATAGTGTCATACTAGATTACATCTCTATCAACAGTGTGAAAGGGTTCCTTTGTCTTCCTGCATCCTCACAGCACTCATGGTTTTCTGTGTTCTTGATGAAAGCCATTTTGTCTGGGATGAGATGGAATTCCAGTGTAGTTTGGATTCCCATTTGCCTAACATCTAAAGATATTGAACATTTGTTTCACACACTTCTTGGCCATTTGTACTTCTTTTGAGAAGTGTGTATTCAATTCATCTGCCCAATTATTGATTAGGTTTTGGGGTAATTTTTGGAGTTTATTGTTTATTTCTTTACATATTCTAGTTATTCATCAAAAGAACAATTTCTTGAAGATAGAAGCACCTACTATGTTAGCTTTCCCCCACAGACAATAGCAAGTGACACTGGGAAGAAGGAAGAAGAGTAATAATAGGGCAAATAAAGAAAGGTAAAAATGGTTGAAAGGAAGAGAGAAAAAATGAAAGAGTGAAAGGAAGACAGGTACAAGGAGGAGAGACAGCTGAAAGAAGAGAAAGTAGGCACCTGGCTGACTCAGCCTTGCTCCAAACAGAGTCACTTACTTGATCCTCTAACACGCTTTCTTAACGTCCCTCCTACTGATGCCCTATCTCACACTCTGCTTCCTTTATAGCTACATTGTGTGTCTGTTTCTCTCTCATGCTCTCTCTCATTCATAAACACACATTTATATTTATCATCAGTCAGCTTTTCATTACTGTGACAAAATACCTGAGAAAGAGAGCTTAAAGAGAACAGGTTTGTTTTGCCTCAGTGTCAGAGGTTTAGACATGAGAGAGAGGTGTGGTGGAACAAACCTGCTCACTACATGGAAGCAAGGAAGGGTGGAGGGTGGAAGAGGCAGAAAGAAGAAGGGCCAGGGTAAAAGTTATGCCCTTTAAATGCATGTCCCAATGAACTACTTCCTCCAACTGGGCCCCACCTCCTAACAGCCCATTCAGCTCTGAATTCCTCAATGCATTTATACATTGATAAAGTTAGTGTCCTTCTGATCCAGTGACTTTTAGGTCCCACCTCTGAACATTGCTGCATTGGGGATCAAAACTTCAATGCAATGAGCATTTGAGGGAACATTTTCCATCTCAACCATAACATATAAACATATGTATATAGTATTTAGTCCTGATGTGTTGGTTCTATTTGACTGCATTAATAAAGAGGAGAAGGAAGAGGGAGAGAAAGCTCAGTAGCAATAAGATTAACTAGGCAAAAGCATTCAAGCTAAGTGGAACCAGATGGCATTAACAGGCTCTCAGAGCCCCTCTGAACTTTGAAAGAAATATGTAGTCCTTCTGGCTTTAGAAGACAGAAGACACTGGGAAAATATCATGGCAGAATGGGCTCTTCTAAGTATACCTTTAAATTACAGTGACCTCCTTCACTTCTGAGAGGTGACAGTTTAGTTCTCTCATTTAAATACCTAGTGCAAGTTTTTAAAAAGCTGAAAGGTGCTATGATTTTATCCCTCCAAACTTTCTTTTTCTTGACTTCAAAAGTTCATAAAAAGGAAAAGAAGATAAAGGAACTATTCCTTGTCCTGTGCTTTTGTAATTGAAAAATATGATAGATCCTTTTCTCTTTTCTCACATTTTGTATTTTAAAAATTGCTGTCAGACTAAGGCTTTGCCAAGTTTCAATCCCAAGTGAAATCTTACCAAGAAAACTAAAAGATGTATCAAAAGCAGATGGATGGTAGGTACAATAGCACAGTCAATGTATGTCTCATACTTTTTTAAATAATCACATTCCTTTATGTTAAATGCATAATATTACTTATAATTATATTTATATACAGAAATACGATTCATCATTCTAATTTCTTATCACCAAGAAGGTTCCACTAAGCCCTGGGTTCAATCCCTAGTGCTACAAAAAAGTAGATTTGCTTTTGTAAAAATACATATATATCCATCTGGTTAAAAATATACACACTAGATAAAAGAAGGAATTTGAAAGAATAATAAAGACATCTTTTAATTTTCAGTTACAAGAAAGTCTGTTCCATGGAAGAACATATTTTCATAACTCTAGAGAATGGAAGTGACCAAATAAATACAAGATAATTTTAATCAGGCACATTAAACTCACTTAAATAAAAACTTAATATCAGTTAGACCCTTCTAAAAATGCAATAGGCTATCAGTTAGACCCTTCTAAAAATGCAATAGGCTGTCCTACGTGGAAGTTTTCAAGTGATGGGAATTGTCACCAAGTGAGTTCAAGACTGGAGCTCTGGTATTAGTAAGACTGAAAAATCATTAGAGAACTAATGAAGGACTTTGCAGAAGATTGAACACAAAGATTCCTATAAAGCCTTGAGACAAAGATCACTTAGCAGGAATCACTGGAGGTTTTGGAAAACTTCATTTACATGGGCAGATTCCAAATGCCTTGCTGAGATGCATCAGGTTGCTGAATATAACTAATGAGGTTGGGAAGTTAAAGTTTGGTACAGACACAAAAGGGAGATCTAACCAGATGGACAGAAAGGAACTGAAATCTGAGAAAGAACACAGGGTCCAGTAAAGAATCAGGTGAAGCTAGCCTATGTGGAAGTAACACACCCTGCAATCTCTGGCTTAACATAACAAACTTCATTCCTTACTTAAGATACATTCAGTAATGCAGAAAGAACTCTGAGCTCTGTCCCACATAGTCATTCTGGAGGCCCAAACTCATAATCTTTGGCCCTCAAAACTGCTTCATCTGGACCACAGGAGACTACAAGGCCTCTGACAGTAAGAAAGGAGAAGGAAGAAGCACATAAACTCTTTTAAGTGCTTTAGACATACTCGGAGGCTTCACTTATGCTCGTATTTCCATCAGGTAGGGGCTGAGGATTTAGCTCAGTGGCACAGCACCTGCCTGGCAAGCACAAGGTTGTGAGTGCAATTCCTGGTACTGGAAGGAAAAAAAAAATCTATCAGCTAGAGCTCAGTCACAGCCCCAACTCAAGTATAAGGGAGCCTGGCAGATATAGGGGAGGAAACGGATATTCAGTGAGATTTCTACTGCAGGAATATGCATTTTCAATACCTGCAGAGAATCCTCTCTGTCCACGTAGAGAAGCACAACTTACTCTGCTATAAAGTTCTTTCCCCAGCGATCAGATGTGTTCTGAATTTCTGACTTGGTGAATAATCATCATTTGGGCATTCAAGAGAAAGCCAGGAATGGCAAATATCCAAAAAAATAAATGCTGGCAACGATGTGGAACAAGAGGAACTCTCATTCATTGCTAGTGGGAGTGTAAAATGGTACTTTGAAAGCAGTTTGGCAGTTTCTTACAAAAGTAAACATACTATTATCATATAATCCAGCATCACACTCCTTGTTTACTCAAATGAACTGAAAACTTATGTCCACACAAAAACCTATGCAAGAATACTTATAGCAGCTTTATCTATAGTTGACAAAACTTGGAAGCAACCAGGATGTCCTTTCGTAGTTGAATGGATAATGAAACTGACTTATCCAGGTAATGAAATATTATCCAGCACAATAAAAATGAAATGTGCTATTAAGCCATGAGAAGACATGAGAGAAACTTAAATGCATATTACTAAGTGAAAGAAGCCAATTTGAAAAGGCTTAATGCTGTATGATTTCTACTACAGGTATCAGACGTTTTGAAAAAAAGCAAAACTATAAATGTACTAAAAGTAATAAAAGTAGTTGCCAGGGGACAGCAGTGAGGGAGGAATGACTAAGAAGAGTACACAGGACTTTTACATCAGTGAAATAAAATCTGTAGGATATTACAATGGTAAAAATATGTCACTACACATTTGGCAAAATCCATGGAGTATACAACAGCAAGAGCGAAATCCTAATGTAAATTATGGAGTCTGGATGATCATGATGTGTCAATGTAGGTTCACTGATTGTAACAAATAGACCACTTAAGTGAAGGATACTGATCGTGGGAAAAGCCATACCTGTGTGTAGGGGCAGTGGCTATATGAGAATTCTCTACCTTCCATTCAATTTCACAATGAGCCTAAAATGTCATTGAAAAGTAAATTTTATTACTAATAAAAAGAAAGAGCTAGATATGCTTCTCTTCAATTAGGTAGTAGAAAGGACATATTTCTCAGGAAAGAAGCGAAGCAGATGATTTCATAAAATCCCTTCCAACCCTGATATTGCTTGATTTCTATGCTCTGGTTGATATTGGAAGACCACTGACTCTTACAGCAGGAAGGGATTTTAAAGGTCAACCAATGAATGAATTCCTTCTTCTGCAGCACAACTACTGAAAGATTATTTAGCCTGTGCTGAAAGATCTTCAGAGAATGGAAATATGCTGTCTCTTTGATGAACTCTTTGAATACCTCCTTTAACTACTTTTTGCAAAATAAGTTCTGACTTTGAGACATCTGTCTCCTCATAGTTCTTTCCCACTGAATGTATATATGGGAATCAGAAAGACAGTGGTGTCTGGAGGCAAATCTCATACCTGTTGCATAGATGAGAAGCCCTTGTTGGAGAGGTAGTATCTCAGTTACTTTTCTCACTGCTGAGACAAAATACCCAACAACCAAAGTTAAAGGGGGAAAGGTTTATTTAGCTCACAGTTTGTAGTGGTTTCAGTCCATAATTAGCTTGCTTCAAGGCAGGGTGGCACATGGCATAAGGGCAACAGTTCATGGTGGTGGAAGACAGCAAAAGCAACAAGCAAGAGCACAAGACAAGCCCTTCTGTCCCTTCTGTTGTATCCAATCTACAGGGATTGGGGTGGTCCCCATCCAATCAGTGGACTGATCCAGCCATCATTCACCCTTAATGCCAGCACCCTTAATCCCAACATTGCACTACAAAACAATCACACACTCTACACTCAGCCACCTCTGATAAAACTCTCTGACTGCATGAGGCTTTGGGGGACATCTAAACACAAGCTGTAACAGGTGGGCACCAGAAGAAAATGAGATAGGGATCATCAGCAATTCAACAAACCCATGGAGGACAAGTTGGGTTCAGAGAGACCTTGATGTCCTGGAGGACATAGGCAGAGGTTCAGCTTAAGTGCTGGTGAGGTTGTCACTATGCTGGGTCACAGGCAAGTAAGGATGAGGAAGACAAAGACTACATTCATTTCTTTGTACCAGGGTCAATAACATCCTTTTGATGGGTACTGACTTTATTTTCACTAAACTTTCCTAAGTCACACCATCCCCTAGAGGTTCTTCTAAACTGTTTACACGCAGGTAGATCGATCTTCTTAAGAGCTCACAACTTTGTATCAAAAATATAAAAGAAGTCAGCCAAATCAAGTGGCTACTTTACAGTCTTTACTGCACTTGATATTCCTTCAATATCTACCACTACTAATATCCTTTTCCTTAATAATTTCCCCTTCTTTAGCCGTCTTTGTTTCAGGCCCACACTCTCCCAGTGGATTCTCTCTCTTCTCTTCTAATAATTTTGGCAAAGCCTAACCTCAGACTTCTTATCTTATATGTAATACTTTCCTGGGTAACCTACCCACCCCCATGGCTATATGTGCACTCATATGTGAATGAATTCTAACTGTGTTATCTCTTCTAGGTGCCTCTCTCTAGAGTCTTCTTTACTTGTGCAATCCCAAAGGCCAAACTGTATTTGTGCTCATGTGTTCATGCATTTCCAACTTGGCCCTGTAGTTACCCAGTCTTCCAAGGTGGGAGGCCATAAATCATAATGCATTATTCTCTGTCTCGGAACCCTTATAATCTAGGCATGAAATCCCATCATTTTTACCTGTAGGAAGCTCTAAAACCTGCCTCTTCTTTCGTCCTCATTACCAATCCCATGGTTCCATATCTCTCATCTGAACTATAATAACATTCTGCATTAACTTTAAGTTTCTTTCAGCATAATATACTAGAGTGTAGGTGCTTTTATAATGAACAAGTTTATTAACTCAACCTTATCCTTACCAGTCTAGGTCCTCAACTAACTGAAACCATTCCCAGTTTTAATCATCTAGCAGTTACTTCAAAATATCTGTATTAAATGTTTTATGTCACAATTTCTTGGTTTATCAAAATGAGACATTTCTTTTAATTTTCTGCTGCTATAGGTTAAGATATAACCCCCTTCCCTCATTCTCAAATTTCTAGTACCAATTCTTTCCAAAATTCTGTATGTTCCCAAAACAAGGTAAGGTTTTCCTTCCAAGTTGTCCCATCAAAAATAAAGCCCATATTAAGACTTTCATATTACAGACAGTCTCTCAATAATTTAATTTTGAACAACATACTGTATTACTATTTGGGGAAGATACATTAACCCGAAATGACCTCAAAGAAAGCTAGATTTGGATGCTTATAGAGGTCACATACCATGACAGGGGAAGGTAAATAAATTTAATTCTGCTTGAGTCATTGTTTCTAGAGAAATTTCTTCAAACTACAATTCTGGGTGTCACTGCACATAAGTCTTTTCAAAAATCTCTTTGCTAGCCAGGTATGGCAGCACACACCTATAATCCCAGCACTTGGGAGGCTGAGGCAGTAGGATCGTTATGAGTTCAAGACCAGCCCGGGCTACAAACGAGCTCAAGGCCAGCTTGAACTGCATAGTGAGACCCTGTCTCAAAAAGACAAAAAAAAATCTCTTTGCTAGAATGCATTAAAAGTTTATGTTGGGAGCTTAATATAATAGATAGCTGTGAATCAGAATAAAATTTCTATAGCAGATATTTAGATTCAAAAGTGCTGCAATCAAACAACTTAGAGGAAGTGAATATGGCACTATGCTCTTGAGTGGCTCTAGATGAAGGAGAAATAAATGTCAATGTACAGGTGTGGCATTGGAAAGAAATTATATAATAAAATGGAGTGAAAATGAACAATTTAATATAACAGTACACTTTATGTGCCATGTGGTATTAAATATACATATGTAACTAAAATTGAAGTGAAAATCATATAGGTGGCCATTTAACAATTGCTACTTTTATCTAAATATGTATATTCAAGTTGAATGAAGCAAAGTTATTTTCAACTTTCCAATTTAGCAAAATGATGGTTTGATTTCTATCCAGGGTCCACCGACATTTAAGCATATGCTCTAGCTGCACCTCCAGATAAAGACTTCCTCATTAGTTAATGCCATCATCAACAGCATTCTTCACTATTGTAAGTATCCTTCTACATCATTATTTTCTACTCATGGCCAATGTCTCTGGCCTCTCCATTTTATAAAGGAAAGCTGTAACATTCTCTCGTTTCCCTCCACCTCGCCAGTCCCACCAACCTAACTGTGTAACAAAACCTAACATTTGTCAAGCAAGGGTCACAAGCTGTTGGCTCCTAAGAGAAAGATTACACAGATGCATGTTGTTTGATTTAAATAGAAATTTTTAAATGAAATCCATTTCCCTTGATTTCAAAGTGAGAGATTTCACCTACAGCAGAGCCTCTAATTACTTAGTATTTCTATTGTGCTTTCCTCTTTTGCCTTCTCTAAGACATGACCTTCACCCTAGAATGCTCAGTCATTCAGCTTTTTGGAAAGAGACCAGAATTCATTACAGAGGAAATGAAGAGAAAGTCTAAGGGAATATTCATCTCTTGATCACCAAAAATAGGCTTGTGAAGCAGGATGCTACTCCTCCCAAACTATTTTCATGAGAGAGGACTTTCTAGATTACTTTATGTTCTTCTTGAGTTTGTTAAGGGCCCAGCTTCACAGATTTCTATGGTAACCTAACAGGAAGTGATTGATCTTTTCACCTTTGCTAGCTAGACACATACTATGGAAGGTAAGAATTATAAATAGAGTCATCATACAGCCTGGTTTGGCCTCTCTCATCACACTTCATACTTGTCCATATATCTCATCCAGCAAGTGCATCTTTTCAGTCTCAAATGTGCTCTGGATTAGGTGCCAAAGCTTATGGTCATCATGTTTACAAGAGAAGTTAAGGGAAAGCCCTTTGTGATGGTTAATTTTATGAGTCAACTTGACTGGGCCATATAGTGCCCACATGTTGATCAAATATTATTCTGAATGTTTCTGTGCTTTGTCTGTGTGTGTGTGTGTACTGGGAATTGAATTCAGGACCTTGCTCTTGCCAGGCAGGTGCTTCTGCTGCTGAGCTATATCCCTGGACCCTATTTCTGTGCTTTCAGATGAGATTAACATTTAAATCTGTAGCCTGAGTATATTTCCCTTCTGAATGTGGGTGGACTTCATCCGATCTGAAGAGTTTTCAGCTTGCTGACCATTCTAAAAATGTTGGAACTTGTCAACTTTCATAATGATATGAGCCAACTCCATATAATAAACATTTATTTCTATGTCTTTATCTACATCTATATCTATTCTATATACCAACCTGTCCGCATATGTGTCAATATCTCCTATTGATTCTATTTCTCCGGAAAACCTTGACTAACAAATTAATACATATTACTGTCTTTGAGCCAGTTGTGGTGGTTCATGCCTATAATCCCAGCACTCAGGAGACTGAGGTAGAAGGAAACCCTGAGTCAAGTCCAGCCTGGACTACATAGTGAGTTCAAGGCCAGTCAGGACTACATAATGAGACCCTGTTTCAAAAAAACAAAACAAAAAAAATTCCTGTCTTTGGACCAAAGGAGTTGGCTGACAGATAGACACAGAGACAGACACGGAGACAGCAAAACTGGCAGTAGGATCTCCTGATTTCATCTCTTTCACCTGTGCCTGGCAAAAGAGAGACAAAAGGGACAAACTGAAGAGAATGCTAAGAATACGGAACTGAGATGAAGCTGCCCCATTCCATATCCTTGGTGCTATTTTAGAGAGAAATGCAGCATGAGAGTGGGTCCTTTTGTTACTTTGAATTATAGAGGTTACTAATTTCCAACCATTTGTGACCTGTAAAAAGTGATAATCATACATTTCAAAGTACATAAAAAGTAAGCATATAACTCAATGATAAAGAGACAATCCAATTTTTAAGTGAGCAAATTATTTCTCTAGCATTTCTCCAAGGAATAGATATAAATGGCTAGCAAACACACAAAGACGTTCAACATTATTAGATATTAAGGAAATGAAAATCAAAACCACAATGAGATACCACTTCACATCCACTAGGATGGCTACAATTTGAAAAAAAAAAAAAAAAAAACGAATAATAACAAGAGTTGCCAAGAATTTGGAGATGTTGGCGCCAGCATCCACTGATGCTGGGAATGTAAATTGTTGTGCTCACTCTGCAAAAAATGGCAATCATTGTACAACCTTGTGAATACACTGAAAACTCCTCAATTGTAAACTTTAAAAGCTTAACACTTATGTGAATTACATCTAATTTTTTTAAATAAGTAGCATTTCCTAAATTTTCAAAATGGAATAACACTAAAACAAAAAGTATTTTAGGTGTTCTTGGTGTTTTGTTGTATTATTCTTTCAACCAGCAGAAGGAAGATCAGGGAACAGCCATAACTGAAGCCTAAATAAATGAGATTCTTGTCCCCACACCTATCATGCAGTATGAAAAAGATGCTGTGACTCTACTATATACATTAGCACCCAGCTTCTTGTTCTTTTGAAGTTTGATATGTCTAAGAGAAGGCTTATAAGAAAAGCCCCCATCTCCTCTCAAAAGCCACAGAAGCTGCCCATTTTCAAGGGGTGCACACCCTCCAGTTTGCCAGCATCCACAACCCCACTTGGCATCATTTACCCACACTGCCCACCTAGTTGTGAATATACATGAATTTGTCATTCTTGGTCAGTAAGCCAATTCTAAAAGGTAAACATCAAGTAATGGTGTTTATATTTTGTTTCTGATAAGTATGTGTGTAGCTCCAAATAGCAGATACCTGAATAACAGTACCTTTAATGTTTAATATTTCTTTTTCCCATCTATCAAAAAATCTGAAAGTGGGTAGTTGTTAAAGTTTAAACAACAGCTCAATGACATGAGACCTCACTGTTGCAGGGGCTACTAGCCGTCTACCAACTATCTACTTTCTCATTTCTCTGTAACTTAACCCTGAGAATATTGAAAGGGACAATCTTACAAGCCCCAAACAAAACGCCCTTCTCCCTTCCAACTAGGAGTATTTAAGATACTCCTGACCAAGGAGATGTTAGTAAAAACACAGAAGAGGCCCTCGAGGAAAGATACTTTAAGAGAATTAGCACAACTGGCATGTACCTCCTTTTCTCTTTGCTCTTCCTCTTCATCTTGTCAGGAATGAAAATGTGATGGCTAGAGCTCTGCCACGTTGTGAACAGGAAAAACAGGGTCAGACCCAAAGAATGACAAAGCAAAAAGCCAAAAAGAACAGGAGTCCCTATTTTTATCATGTAACTACCATAGCAACCCTGGACTACCCACTCTGGATTTAATGAAGCCATATAAGCCATATAAGCCTCCATGTTGTGGAATTTTCTTAGAAGAAACTGATTACAAGTTCTAACCAACATGCTGCCTATGTATCTACAGCTGTTTTGTTCTTTTCATTAAAGTTTTTTAAATGTTTCTTCCTTGCTCGTGGCAAGAATATGGATCCCTTAAAGGTAGCAGAAGTACTGGGCCGTTAACTAGGCTCAACATTTCTATTTTTTTTCCAGTTGTGGGGAAAAGTAGGAGCAAATAAATTCTTCACTGAATATCTACTAAAACATACTTATTACAGAAGTTCTGCTATGCTGTACGGCTAAAGATGGCATCTGTGTAAGGCACTAGTGGAACTCAGAACATACCACTGATGCTCAAGTCCAGGCATCTTCTTTGAATCCAACATCTTCAACTACTTGTGCTGTGGAGTGACTCAATTCTCTATCTGATTCCTTTATAGAGACTAAAGCAAAATATTCATCTGAACAGTGGAGAGATGTACTACAATCATGTGCCCATGAGCATCCACCGAGACTCATCCAGATGATGCAATAAAGATGTTTGTGTGTGTGTGATTTCAATCTAAATAAGAATACATGAGTTTCAAATTCTTGTAGCAAACGAATACACCCAAGAACACATTCTTGTGCAAGCTCAGTTCAAGCCACACGGTCTTATTAAACAGTTAATGACACTCCTCTCCACCTTTCTACCTTCCTACCTTTCTCTGAGCCTTGAGTGTGCCTCTCTTACTGCACTTGGCACCTTGTAATACACTTCTTTGTTTTCTGGCTTTTTTGTTGTTGTTAATGAGCCTTTTGAGATCAACAACTGCTCTCCTCTATTTCCTTACAGATAAATCTAATTACTTAACACAAGATAAATGCTCAATAAATACTAGTTGATTTGAATGAAGCCCTAGGAAAAACTCATCACACTTTGCAGGAGGCTCATCAGTAAGATAATCTGAAGTCATCTGTACTTGCAATTTGCACAATAACCACACGAGGACCAGCCTTTAAAAAGTACTCGAGTCTTAAAGAACTTGACTTTGATGACTTGTGAAGAAGACCAAGAAGAATATCTACCTCTCCTTGCAAGGTAGTTATTATTTATCCTTCCTGTGAGAATTCATAGATTTTGTCTAGCCTTCCTGTTTAATCAGCACCAAGAGGTCTAGTGACTGTGAGAGGTCCCTAATGTCTTTGCATCCCCTCACATCCCCTCCTACTTAGGGCAGAGCCGATGAGCTCATCTGTAGAGATGCTTGCCAGGCCCTGCATATGGTTTGTAATATAAATAGATCACATCTTAGGCATATCAGCAAGATAAATGAGGCTTGGCCTCCCCAAAGTCTGCTGAAGTCGAAATTCTCACCTTAAAAAGTAGACAAACCACCTCCACTTTCTACTTCTCAGGGAACTGGATGTGTTGTATGGATTTTTCAATCTTTGGCAAACTTAGATGAGTTCTAGACTATCCTAAAATAAAATATCCCCAAACTAAAGACTAAACAGTAATCCTGTTTCATTTTAGACTTTCAGTGATCATTAGATTTTGTGGCTACATATTTATTAAGGGCAACTTTAGTTCATGAACTGGATTATAGCCTACTACATTAGTTTAAGCATCTATAAATTAGATTCTATTTTGTCATATATAGGCTATACCTAATAATTTGCATTGCTTGTGAAACAAGGGTCCATTAGAACAAAAATAAATCTACAAAGTTGACCATAAAAACCAAATGATTCTGACATGCACCACAGTCATAATAGTTTTTATTTGAAATAGTTCCTCACAAGAAGTTGCAAAACTGATAGAGTTCTGTGTACACTTTACCCAGCTTCCCCAAATAAGACCATCTTACACAACTACAGTACATTGTGAAAACTGGGAAACTGACATCTTAGTTATATTTCACTCTTTCTCTGTGTTTTTTTTTTTTTGGCAGGTAGGGTACAGCATCTAGTTTTATAAAAATTTGCTTACATTTTTAGAGTTGTGTAACCACCACCACAATCAGAATGAACATTTACTATTCTTTTTAAACATTTATAGAAGTCCAACGATGCTCTAGACATTGCTGTGCATTCTACATAGCAACCTTATGTGGTAAGTTTATTATCTTCATTTTGGACTAAGAAGACTTACATACAAAGGAAGAAGGTATTTCCCCTTCTTTTGATCCTTTACCATCAGGCATTTGGCTAAGAGGAACATTTGTTTAATGTGATAAATTTCAGTATGAAGGACTGAATTTTTTAACCTTTATACTGGGCCAAGACCAAGCCATAGATCTTCAGTAATCAAATATAAAATGAAAGTTCACAGAATTTGCCCACTATTTTAAAACAACAGTTAGGCATCATCTGAGGGAAGAGATAAAAAATAAAGCGAGGGCCCATCTTATGGTTCAGTGCAATAAAGCCAGAGGTCTTTAGCTCTTTCTGCTTTTTCCTCAAAACCATATCAACTCTATTTCTGTCCTCATTTTTCTCCTGCACCCAGACCATAATAGTTTTATCCTCTGAGGATTATTTCTAAAAATAAAATCAGAAGAAGAAACAGCAAAGGTCTCTATCTTTGGTTTCTAAATGTTATTTTTAACGTCCTTCTTATTTTAGTCACCACTCCCTACTAAAAAACATTCTGTCCCCTGCACCACCTGCAAACTCCAAGCAGGTAGAAGACGTCTGATCTTAGTACTTTGTGCATGCCTGTCCCTGCTACCACCACTGGGGATCCAATAAAGGAAACAAGGTAGAGCTCAATGGGGTTCAGCTCTGAGCTCTAGGGCATCAGTTCTTGTCTGGCCTCCACCCCTGATGTTCACCAAATATTAAGTCAAGTCCAGCCTAAACAGATGAGGCTCTGCATATGAATTTTTCTCCAGTTTAATTGGCCACTGACAGACAGTCTCTTTTCCCATTTCTTTACTCTTTCTGAGTTCCAAAGTTGGAATCAGTGAAGGTCATCCTCATCTTCTCATTAAAACAGCGATTCTCAACTAAGGTTGATTTTCACCCCAAAGGACACTCGGCAACGTCCAGAGATATTTCTGGTTGTCATAACTATACAAGGGGTGGATACTGACTTCTACTGAGTAAAGATCAAAGATGCTGTTAAACATCTGGCAATGTACAGGATGGTCCCCACAAAGAAAAATTATCCTACCCAAAATGTCAATAATGTTAAGATTATGAAATCTTGCCCTGAAAAATCTTATTCAATGCCATAATATACTGACCCCAATCTACATGTTAATGTCTCCCAAAGATGAATCTCTAGACCATCCTTCTCTCCCAACTCCAGATTCCTGTATAAAATTGTATCTGGTTATATCTCAAACTTCATTTGTTCACAACTCAACTTGTGACGTTACCCACAGACCTGTTCTTTCCCCCGTCTTTTCCATATCACTACTGTCGCCATCCAATTAGCCATCTAAGATTCAAATTTCAACTTTATAGCAATGACTTCCTGCAGATATGCTATGATTAGAATTAAGAATAGCAGATATGGTAAAAACTTCATATGGAAGATGAGTGAGACCCAGAAGTTCCCGAGATGAACCTAAATCTATAGACTTAATACGATGGTAGAAAAGGATGAGAATCATGTTCTCATACAGCTTCAGTCCCATAAGCTTTCCCACAGCTGACCTGCTCCCTTAGGTGAAACACGCAGTTCAGTTGCCTTCACTTCATTATGATCATGAGTTGTGAGGAAGGCAGTTTGGTATGGTGTCAGAATCAGCAAACTACTGTTTAAAGAGCAAAATAAAAGACAACAGGAAACAGGGAGGTAGAGCTCTTGCAAATGGGAAGGGGACCTACAAATGGAGAAAGAGAAGAGAGAGAAGAGGGGAAGGGGACTAAACAGGATGAAGATGTGTTATGCACAGGGACCAGCTCCCCACGACGAATACAATCATTACCTATTGCAAACGTACTAATAAAAAAAGGAATTGGCAAACTAAAGCCTGTGGGCCAAACCTGTATGACCACATTTTTGTTTTGTTTTGTTCTTTTTGTGGTGCTGAGGATTGAACCTAAGACCTCACACGTGTTAGGCAAGTATTCTACCACAGAACTAAGTCCTCAGCCTTGCCACCTGTTTTTCTATGGACTGTCAGCAGAATGATTTTATAACTTCTACATTATAGGAAAAAAGAACTTATGATATGTGAAAATTATATTAAATTTGGATTTCCTTTGTGCTACAAAGGCACAATTGAGTAGTTGCAACACACACCATGTGTCCAGCAAAGCTGTAAATACCTATGTCTATGACCTGGACCTTTAGAGACAAAGTTTGCTGTCCCTGAAACAGTGATGAGAGCTCAAAGTTTAGTTTTTAAAAAAGAAAAGAACAGCAGGGTGGGAGTATACCTCAGTTATACAGCACATGTTTAGCATGTGAAGACCCTGGGTCCAATCTGTATCACTAAAATAATAAGAAGAAGAAAGAGGAAGAAGAGGAGGAGGAAAAGAAGGTTTCACTTGGCAGTATGATCTCAGAATATGATCCAGTGTCTGCGAGCTTTAAATCAAATGTGAAGAATGATACTTTCCTTGAAGGCTTGTTAGCAATACTCAAAGTAGGGACAGGGATATAGCTCAGCGGCACAAGCACCTGCCTGACAAGTGCAAGGTCCTGAGTTCGATTCCTGGTACCCACACACACAAAAAAAAGAAGCAATACTCAAAGTAAACCTGTAAGTATTTGGAGTACAGTGGGACCTCAACAAATATCAGTAATAATAATACCAATAATACTTATTAATATTATTGTTAGCACAAATATCCCCCTTAAATGGCCCCCTTTGGTGTATTCGGAGAGTTTCTGTTTCCAATGCGTTTCTCTAAAATCCAAGCAAACATATCACTTAAAATGAGTATCACAGCAAGTTGAGGGGAATGTTAGTATCTTTGTAATTCACATATTATTCCACACAATCATGAATTCCCTCAGCAATTCGTTTCCAGGACAACTGTCTCCTGAATAACAGAGATGACACTATCTAAAAGAGGCAATAATCATGACCTGCCCAATTTTCTGTTCAAATTTCCTACCCCAAGAATGATGGGGAATAAGGTTAGTTAACTGAAAATGGGGGGACAACTTGTATGACTCATTTAAATTAGTAAAAGACACAAACAAACAGTCCCAAGCTAGCAGATCTTACTTTTTTCAGATTTCCTGGGGGACACTTACAGTATCGAAAAAGGCAAACTGGCCTTGACTTTTTAGTGGTCTCCCCACAAATTTCCAAAGGTAAGAGATGGGGGCATGGCTGATACTCACCTTGCCTGTGGCCTCCATCAGGACCTTGACCTCTGCCCTGGCCACCAACTCCAATCCTTTAGGCGATTCTGCCATCTCTGGTGGATTCTCAGCCTCAGGCTTGCTTTCGGACTTACAGCTCATTCCCAGAGTGGAAAAGAGGTCACTTCTAGCTCTTTTTCTTTGTGTGACCCCATCCTTTCCCCCGCTTGCACATTACCATTTTCTTCGTGCTCTCTAAGGCAATTTCT
Source organism: Chinchilla lanigera (assembly GCF_000276665.1). NCBI lineage: Eukaryota > Metazoa > Chordata > Mammalia > Rodentia > Chinchillidae > Chinchilla > Chinchilla lanigera. The sequence continues at coordinate 1,474,165 of NW_004955544.1, forward strand.
GCTGAGCAAAGAGTCACTCTCAGCCTCCTTAGACTTCCTCTGCTCACTGAACTCCCCTTTTGATGGCACTTTTTGGGATGATCCACATCTCTCACAAGTGACAGAGCACAAGGCGTCATCCTGCTAATTAACATATGGCCTAATTATGGCTGTGTTACACTTTAGAAGACAGAATTAAGTCTGACGTGACCTAAGTAATTAGGAGGGTAGACAGTAACAAATGGAAGCAGCGGTAATAAGGCTGGGGTGGGTAGAGATTTGATCATGTCCTGTGAGGCTGAAAAGGTCCAGAAGCCAGTGAAAAACAACTGCTCAAGATTCAGGTGCTTTTACACCACGGGGTCAGCTACAAGCATCGCTAACTGTTTTACAGAGGGAGTATCAAATATAGGGCAAGATGGGGTTTTTATTTCTCCCTGTCTTTGGTGTCTCCTCCACCATCCCTGATGCTAAGATGGTGCTTAGTAAGACAGCAGAAAAAAATCAGAAAAAATTCAGGCCCACAAAGTTGAATTTTCACACACTGCTGCACAAGAGACGAGGGTGGGATGGGTTTCATGGCACAACACAACTGATGTGCTAAAGGTGACACAGCTAGTGAGAGGCAGGGCAAGGACATGCTACGCATTGGCTGGGTTCTTCCAGAAGTTAACCTTGAGGGAAGAACGTGCATAGAGATCATTTATTTGTGATAGATCTGGGGACACTGACAAGGAGTAAGAAAATAAGAGAGGAAAGAAAAGGAAGGTAGTGGAAGCTACAATATCAAACAAGTTAGTCCTGGGAGTAAGTGGCGCTCACTCTGTTTGGGGAACTGTGTGAAGTCAAGTAGAACACAGTCGGCAAACTTCTTCTGTTGGGGGATCACAGTGTAAATGTTTTTGGCTCTGTGGGCCATGCAGTATTTGTTACACAACTCACTTCTCCTTCAGTAGGGAAAAAACAGCCATAGATAATGCATAAATGAATGGGTATGGCTGTGTTCCAATTAAGCATTTACAAAACCAGGCAGCCAGTGGAAGTCCTGTGGGTTGTCAACCTCTCTCTGTAGACTATTGTTTTTCAAACTCCTGTAGGGAAGAACCAATTTTTAAAACTGTCCAATCCACTTCAAAGCAAGCTTTTGTAAACATAACACAAATGAATCACTAGAAAAATAACATTTAAAAATGGACATATCTATGTAGAAAAGGGAACCCTTTAGACACTGCTAGTGGGACTGTGACTTAGTACATCCATTACCAAAACAGTGGCACAGAAGTAACTTAAAAATTAAAACTAGAGCTGCCATTTGATTCAGCAATTTCACTATTGGGCCTATATCCACAGGAAATAAATCAGTACATTGAAGAGATATCTGCGCTCCCATGTTCACGGCAGCACTATTTACAACAGTCAACAACCTAACTTCCCAACAACTAATGAATAAAGAAAATGTGATCCACATACATCATGGAATACTGTTCAGCCATAAGAAAGAAATCCCAAAATGCTTGTATTTGTAACAACTTAGATGGAATTAGAGGTTGTTATGTTACATGAAATAAGCCAGCCACAAAAAAGACAAACATTGTTGATCTTGCTCATATATAAGATCTAATAAAGAAGTTGATCTCATAGAAGTTGAGGGTAGAATGGCAGTTACCAGAGGCTGAGGAGAGCAGGGAGGAGGACGTTGCGAGGCACGGGGAGAGGTAGATCAGTGGATGCTAAGTTATAGTTAGAAGTAAGACATTCTATTGTATTATACTGCACAGTTGGATAACTATATAGAAGAAGAATGTACCATATCTTTTAAAAGCCTAGAAGAAAGGATTTTGACTATTTTAAAGACATGATACACATTTGAGGCGATAAATATGCTTAGCCTTATGTGAACATTATATACCACCAGTGTGCTGATCAGCTTCATCAGGACAATATACTGCCACCCACAATTTAAAGGAAAAGACGTTTATTTTGGCTCACAGTTCGAGTCCATGGTTGGTTTCCTTCATGGTAGAAACAGCATGCCAGAAAGGCATAGCTGAAGAAAGCTGCTCAATCTATGGCAGCCAGGGAGAAGAAAGAGGAAAGGAAAGGGAAGGAGAGGAAGAGGGACGGGGACAGAGAAAGAGAATACACCCTCCAAAGGCATGTCCCTAGTGACATGCCTGCACCAACTGGGGCCCACATCCTAACAGTGCCTTCAACTAATAAATTCATCAGTGGGTTGGCCCACTGATGCAATTAGTGCCATCAAATCCAATCACCTCTTCAGGAGTCTTTTAATCTAGTCAAGTTGACAGTCAATCTTAACTGGTACACATTCGAACCCACACATAAATGATTCCATAGGCCAATTTAAAAAACGATATGTGTCTTAAAATTATTAGGTTCCAAACATACAATATGAGTCCATCCAATTGCTGGAAGAGTTCCTAAATACCTACTCTGAAATTCTATGCCTACTTTATCACAGGCGGATAGAGACTTTGATCTCATCCATTCATACATCCAGCATCACAGTTCAGAGCCCTGTGGTTCCACTACCAGGTGAGAAGACTGGAATGTACAGCCACCAACACCTACCCATCATTGTCAAGGAGGCTCTCAGAGACGTTGGCTCCTGGTCCTTCCGGAATGCCTGTCACATGCACTAAGGATACTTCTGCAGCCCAAGAGGGGCAGGTGCTTGTGAAAAGAGGTTATAGGTATGTATGGGTAAGTGAGAACAGAGCTGTCATTGGTATAGCACTGGCAGTGTCCTTCCAATGTGACAGGATAGGAGGAACAACACTTTGAAGGCAAGGAAATTGGGATAAAAGTCCTGGTTCCACAACTTAACCTCTGACTCCATTTCCTTATCTGAAAACTTAGTATAATACTGTAGGGGTCGGGTTGAAGTTCAAATGTGTTCATAACAAGCTCTAGATGTGTGGAGTATTTGTGCACATTAACAAGAGCTCAGTAATAACTCGCCCCAATAAAACCCCAAAGTTATATAAAAGAGCTAGAAAGATGTAATAGAGTCCTTTTCATCCATTATACCTCATTTTACATCACTCAGCTACACTCACATATTGAGTTTAAATATGATTATAGCAATAAGGCAAAGCCAGTTAAGTCATAAATAAGATGAAGCTGGAGCTGGATCCTTGGACAATGAGTGAGATTTAAAAAAGGACAGGGAGAAGGGGAGAAAATTTCAATAGTAAGTATTTATTAAGTACCTATTACACCCTGGGCTCACTGGGGTATACATGTAAGAATAACAAACTGCCCTTACTTTTAAAGAGTTTATGGCTGAATGAGGATAAGATAATACCGTAATGAGATGAACAGTGTAACACTTATTTCCCAAGTACCAGAAATCTTATTAGATTTTAAATATATAATAATCCAGCTGACAACTCTGCAAGGAAGACTCTAGCAACTTCATTTCATTTTAAGGATAAAACTATCCCTCCAGGATGGCAAGTGACTCATTCAAGGATATACAGCTAGTGAGAAACAGAGCTGGGATCCAAACCAATGTTCACACGCTATATACCAAGCTGCGGAGGAGACACAGTGTAAGACAGTCAATGTGGTGAGCTCAATCAGCGCTGGGAAAAGAATGAGCAACTCATAAAACAGAAAAATGCCCCACAGGCAAGATGGCAAGGAAATGCCCTACCTATAATGTAAGTTTTCAAAAAATGGAAATAGGAAAAGTGATTACAAGCTTTGACTACCAGGCTAAGGATTTTCAAGGTGTTTGCCATGCAGTGAAAGCCAGGCTCTCTATATAGGATTTTTCCAGGAGCTAAAAATAATAATTTAAATAATTTAATTTGAAACATCAAATTAAAAAATTATCAAACATGTAATGAGGGAGAAGACTGATCCTTACAGGAATTTATATGTTTCATAAAGCAACAAAAATTCAAACACTGCACTACTGGCTCAAGAACAGACAGAAATCAATTAATGGGAGAGAATCAGCAGCCCAGAAAATGAGCTTAATTTTGTATAAAATTGAATATTTAGTGAAGAAAGCATTATGAAACAACAGAAAAGAAAAACATCATTTAGTGTATGTTGTTGGAAAACAAGTTAGTAAAAAGATACATCTTTTACCTTATGTCATATACCAAGTTAAATTCCAAGTGAATTTAACGAATTTTTTCAGAAAGGGGAAGAAATTCAAATCCCAAATTTAATTCCTGGTAGACAATTATAAGGAAATAAACCTATGAAAAAGAAATGTAGAAAAATACATATACATCTAATGTTCAGTTAAACGGTTTGCTTAGGGAAATACCACTATTTCAGCTCCACAGAAAAATATGTGGCCATTAAATAATCATAAAAACTAGAGCAATATAAAAATAGTGTTCCAAAATGATATAACTTTAAAAACTAAGGTGTATGAGTTTTCTACTGCTGCTGTAACAAATTATCACAAACTGAGCTTCTTAAAGCAATGCAAATATACTATCTTATAGTTCTGGAGGTTAGAGAAACACAGTTCTCACTGGGCTCTATAGTCAGTGTGTCATCAGAGTGCAATTTCAGGCAGCTTTAGGGGAGAATCTACTTCCTTGCCCTTTTCAGCCTCTAGAAGGCACTCATATTCCTTGGCTGGTGCCCCTTTCCTCCATCTTCAAGGCCTGCAAAGGCCAGTAGCGTCCAATCTTGTATCACTCTGACCTCCTTCCATAACCACAGTTCTCTCTGAGGCTTTTGCCTCTTTGTTCCAATTTTAAGGACCTTTATGTTTACATTGCGCCAGATAATCCAGGATAATCCAGCAAAATTTTCCTATTTGAGGTCAGCTGATAGTTACCTTCATTCCAACTATAACCTTAGCTATCATTTTTTCATATAATCTAACATAATCCCAAATTTTGGAGATTAGGGCACAGACATCTTTGAGGGCCTTTATTCTGCCTAACACACATGGGTTTTTCAGAGAGAAAAAATATACCCAAATATAACAATATATTAGGGTAGTGGAAAAATGAGTATATATTTTCTATTCTATTTTACAAGTATTTCATAATGCCAGATTACTTTCATAATCTTTTACAGGTAAAAGAGTGGTATGTGGCAGGAGCGAAAGATAAGAAAGACTTGTTAAGTTTCAATCCGATGCATACTGGACTAGCATGAGAAGGTCTACTATGCCGGCACCATTGTTGCTTTTCTTTCTCAACATGTGCAGACATTCCTCAGTCTGGTATCCCAACGTGTAGTACTCACCCAATTCTTGCCAAGTAACACCCAACGCTACTTGGCACAGGCACATCATCGCCATTAATTTTCCTGGACATTGAAATACATATCTAGAGCCTCCCTGCAACAACACTAGGCAGAGGTAGTGCGCTGGCCCCGCGCACATGTGCTACAGAGCTCTGAGAACAGGGAGGAGTCAAAGCTGGCTGGGCTGGGGAGTCGAGGGAGTGAGCAGTCTCTCCCAAATAGGTCCCCACCTGCACACAGAAGATGAGGGTGGTGGTGGGCAGATGATTAGGTATTCCTCTTCTCTACACTTTTGGAAACTAATAATCTGGAGCAGAACCACGAAGTATTGCCTTTTGGAGCATACAAAGGGGTACTCAAGGAAGGGCAAGGCAGGGGACAGCTGTGGACTGGCGGGCACAGTGTTACTCCAACCTTCTGAACATGGGGAGGAGTGAGCTCTAAAGGCCCCAGTCACCTTCAACAAGGTGGGAACAAGCAAAACAACTTCTTGTGACTGACTATTCCTTGCTTCTCAGTGCCTGTGGTCAGTCTGCAGCCCCACAACCCACACATCCTATCACCGGGCATCATGTTAAAATGCAGGTTCTAACACAGGAGGTCTGCAATGGGCCTGAACATCTATGATATCCATATTTTCAATAAACTCCCAGATGATATTGATTCTACTGGCCCAATGTGGACTACACTTTGCATCACAAGTGTCACCCAAGGTCACCTTGGGACTTGCAAGAAGTGCGAACATTTGTGCCTCCTCTCCTACCTACTGAGTCAGGAACTCTGTGAGTTGGACCACAACCTGCTCTCTTACAAGGCCTCCAGGTGATTCTAATGCACGTTCAAGTATGAGAAACCCTGGTACAGAAGATTTCAAGGCTTCCCTACAAATCCTACTCCCTCCCTACACAGCATCTAGGAGGGGAACCTGGATAGGATGTAGCCCAGGACAGAATGCCACTGGGCCACATGATCAGAGGGTGAACAGGAAATAAGAGACGCCATGTAAACCTCCCTTCTATTCTAGTAGCCATATGCTATCAGAGAAAGAATTTCAACCAGCAGCTCACCCTTATATACTGCTCCATCACTAAAAAGAGTTAAAATGCTAAAGTTGGGGATACTTTACTTTGAAAAATATTGAAGTTGCTTCAGGATAGTTGAGTAGCCTCACTCTTCCTCCTCTCATTTTCATGTGAATTCCCAGTTGGAAAGGTATGCGACTGCCTGCACACTGCTGCAGAGCACGGGTTGCGCCCATGAGATTGTGTCCCACCTGTGACATGATCAGTCCCTGAGTTCTGGTGAAGCAAAGGTTGGGAACCACTGATCCATACATACACGGTGGTCCTCCAGCAGGGCCTAGGTCCTCAGAGAAGCTTCTTAGGCTTTAATGTGCATAAATCACCCAAAAATCTTGTTAAGAGAGCAGATTTTGCTTTAGTAGGTCTAGAGTGGGGCCTTAAGCTCTGCATTTCAAATAAGCTTCCAGGGATACTGATAACTGCTGCTCCATGGACCACATTTGAGTAATAAAGTAGTAAAATACACTCAAATCACAGGCTACTTGACTTGCAGAAAGATACCTTTGCATTGTGTGGACATTTCCAGTTTACCTGAGATTCACGGAGTTGCCAGGATACAGGATTTTCAGTGCTAAAACTAAGAAAGTTCAAGGCAAACCGGGATGTGTTGATCCTCCCATGTAGGTGCCTGGCTATGTCAGCATTCACATGTACTAGGAAAACCGTAGAAGTCCTAGTGTGCTTCACTCCGAAGTAATCTCTACTCTGTAGTGATTTTTATTTGAACTAAGCCTAGACTTGACCTCAGATGCCTTCTTAACGCTGAGTCCCAGCAACCGCTACAAATCAACTTGCATTGGCAAAGGGAATGAAACTTACTTCCAACTGAGCTAGAAGCCAAAAAAGCATTCTGCATCACTTATTGCTCTCTCTATGGAAAAAATAAACATAATAATGACAACAATGACAATAATGATAATTCAGCAGAACCCGGAGTGTGTTGAGGATAGATTTTTATATTTATGTAACAGTAATTGTAGGTGAGAATAATGCATTCATTTCATAATCATTAATCATAAGTGCACCATGGAGTAGTGGAAAAATCATACCTAAGGAAATGTAAATTAGGGTACAAATAAGTGATTTCACTGCTGTGAGCCTGTTTCCTCTCTGTGAAATGGAAAACTTGCACTAGGCTTCTACTTATGACCAATGTGTGGGTCAAGTGCTGAGCCCATGCTAACATGCAGAGAGCCCATACTGAATTTCATTCTTTCCCTTCTTTTACCAGCAGGTCCACTTCCCTAATCAGTGACACAGCTAGTGGGGGGTGGAGGGGGTGGCCCGCCCTGTGGAGCACAATTCTGGGGAGGCATTACTGGCCACAAGGAAAATTACATTGTAACAATTTACTCCGTTTTGACATGGCAAAGGGCAGCAAATTGAAGGACTTCCCCGCGTGGTACAAACTCTACCTACCATACTGTCCCTAATCATAAATTTATGCAAATGAGCCTAACTCTGGGAGGACTAAAGCCTGAAGGCTGGTTGATAAACCTCATTCTCAGAATCAGTAGACAGCTAGCATTTGCTCCCAGGGGAACACAGATAGCACACGGGGATCAGAATGTAAACATCCTCGGGAGAACACGGTATGAATGAACCTGCTGGGAGTCAGCTGTTAGCCTCAGTTTCACTGCGCTTCAAGTCTCAAAAGGTAACATCAGCTGATACTTCCGCCAGCCACTCTCTCTGTCAGCACAGGGCTGCAGGAGTTACCTATGACACAAGGGCCTCCCACTAAGCCCTGTCTCTTAATGGTTCTACATCACCTCCTCACCACCAAACTGAAGACCAAGCCTCCTGCACATGTACCATTGTGGCACAAACCACATCCAACCCATAACATTGCCTAACAAGTTACCCTGAAATTTACCAGCTTATATAGAATTTCTATATAAGTAAGTTATAATATTATATATAAGTTATATATAATTTCTATATAGAGTTTCTATTGGTCAGGGATGCGAGCATGGCTTAACTGTGCCTTCTGGTTCAGGCTCTCTCACAGGGCTGCAATCAATGTTAGGTCTCCTCTGAGGCTAGACAGGGACTAATTCACACCCAAGCTTACTTAGCTGGTTGCTGGCAAGATTCATTTCCCGAAGGGTTGTTACAATGAGGTCCTTACCGGCTGCTGACCAGAGGCCATCCTCAGTCCCTTGCCATGTTGGCCTCACCAGCTTGCTTTATTGAGATAGCAAGGAAGCATTGGGACCAGGCAGAAAGAAAGAGTATGCAAACATTTTGTAAGTAACAGTCTTTTACAACCTGATTCTAGAAGTGATTACCAATCACTTTTGCTGTATTCTTTTGGTTAGAAGCAAATTAATGAAACCACAATACACTCAGGAGAAGAAAACTGCATGAGGGTATGAATATCAGTATGTGGGAATTTTGGGACCATCTTAAAGATCATCTACCACAGGCACCTCTTATTGAAATCACTGATTTTAAAGCTTGCACTAGACATTTTGTGAAACTACCACAGGATTGTTTCCTTTCCTGCTTCTAGAAGGGAAACATAACTACTACTGCAGAGCTGAAGAATGAAAAGCTTTAAACATGCCATTTTATTTGCTGCCACAATGCAGCATCAAGACAATAAAGTCCCTGGAGGGGAAGGTGTGGGAGACTCACAGTCCACGCCAAGCATCAGAAAAGTTAAGTGAGCTGGCTATCCATCCACACTCATGCACATCCATGAAACCGTCAGACCTAGTCCTCTCAGTTGGTCTGCAGCCCTCCTTGACTTCCCAACTTTACCAAAAACTCAAAATTGTCCCAAGGTTAACACTGCCCAGTTCCAACCCTTCTTCCCATGAAATGCCTTTGAAAACCTCATGAATAATGGTACATTTTTGTCAAGAGTCAACTGTATAGTTTTAGAATTCTTTCTCTTCATGACTATAAAATGTGTTAATAGTATGGACTGTGTCAATCCAAATCACAAGTATTCAAAGCAAGAACAAAGCTGGGAAGAATGTTAGTAATTATCTGCTTCCTAGTTCTCAATCTTGATTGCACATTGAGAATCACCAAGGGGTGCTTTATAAAATTCTGTTGCCCAGAGGACACCTCAAAACAATTTCATTAGAATCTCAGGGAGTAAGATTGAGGAATCACTGTATTTACAGCTCTGTCGTATAGCGAAGGCTTTAAACCACTGCTCTAGTCTAGGAGAGGAGGTGACTTTACTAGATGGCATCGCTAAACAGTAGCAGAAGCACCAGAACTATTCTTTCTCTTTTTTTGTACCGAAGGACTGAATTCTTTATCGGGTATTATACAAAGCAATTGTCCCCAACGTGTCCTCAGACAGCGGACTGTCTGACAGATGCACACAGAGTCATTTTCAAATATATAGATTCTTTACCCACCCCAAGAGAGATGCTCCTTTTTGTGTTTTCTTTTGTGTTGGTTTATGAAGCTCCCCAGGTGATTCTAATGTATATACAGGTTTGAGGACTACTGATCTGGAATTTAGCATATAGCATGCAACATGTCTGTTCATCTTTTTTAGTTACGGACCACAAGGTAGGAAGGATATGTCCCCACATGTTCAAGGGGCTTTATCAAGAGGAAGTCATGTCTGTAAATTCATAATGCCCAGAACGAGAATGTAGAATAGGCATAATACATTAAAGCTACTCAAAATTTGCAAGAATTAATTTTGAAGAATTAGAAAGAATAAAACAATAGCATACTTCATTATTCACAGCTTTGATATGAGAAGAAAATATAACACAAATAACATTAGAAATAATCCAAATCATGATGGAGTTGGTAGTACAACCATTATCTTAAATATGAGACGTTCCAAGGCAATGAGAAACCAAAATACGTTCTCAGGACTCTAACATGAGTCCATGTGAGGACAAATTATGTAGAAGTGAGGATGTGGAGATATCCAAACTTAGACTCAACCAAGGAAGGTATTAGATATCCACTGAAACAATTACCCTGAAATTTAGTGGTTTAAAAAATAAACATTTATTACCTTATAGGTTTTGGAAGAAAAGCAATTTAGCTGAGTAGTTCTAGTTCAGAGTCTCATGAGATTTCCGTCGTGGTATTTTGAAAGATCTGTTTCTAAGATGCATTATGTGGCAGACAAGGTGAAGCTGTCTACTGACAGAAGGTCTCGGGTCCTGACCACAGGGACCTTTTCATAGGCTACCCTAATGACATGCCACCTGGGTCCCTCCAGAATGAGTGATCCAAGAATGAGCTAGAACAGCCACAATACCTTTGAGGATGTAGTCTCTGAAAACATGTATTATTACTTCTACTTTATTTTATTTATTGCAAGCATGTCACTAGGTCAAGCTCACACTCAAGGGAAAGAGGAATTACTCCCTGCTTTTTGAAAAAAATGTCAAAGATTTGTAGACATATTTTAAACGTTCAAATAAGGCATAAGAAAACAGCAAAGACAAGAGTGTGCCTGCGGATAGATCTAAGACAATCTGCACTTCCTGTAAGAAGTTGATGATAAGCAGTGTAAGCCCTTCTCCCTTTGGCAAGATCCAGGAATAGGTCTTTGGAACCAGGTGAAACAGATTGGACACATAAAACGATTATCTTTGACTTTAAGAACACCACATCTCCTCCATAAATTTCTATCCAACTGCTTCTTAAAGGCTGGAATTATTTTAATATTGAGGCAAAAGGCACAAGTAGAAACAAGAGAGAACAAATGAAAATTGTAATTTAAAAAAAAAGAGGACAGTTGAAAATGGGAAAATCTACCATGTGGAGAGCCTGAGATTACAGATTTACTTTCATGTAGTGGGAAGATGACAGAATGAAACAGAATCAGGAGAAAAGGACAGGAAAAGCTGGGCTGAGACCTAGGACTAGATTTCAAAAACCCAACAAGTTTTCCCAGGTGAGGTTTCCAAGTGTTCAGGGATCCCTGCTAGTCCATTTTCTATTGGGAATACGTAATAGGACAGAGTAAACTATGAAGAAGCTTATTTCAGCTCATTTTTCTGGAAGTCACAGGTCAAGGGGCCACAGGTGATAATGGCCTTCCTGCTGGCACAGTCCTGAGGCCATATAGGGATTTGCATGAGAGACAAGGAGCATGCATATTTGTCTTGGTCTCTCTCTCTTTTCTTATAAAGCCACCAATTTTCAATTATGGGCTTCTTCCCTGATGGATTTATCTAATTCTAATCATCTCCCAAAAAGCCCACCTCTAAACGGCAAGGTCAGACTGAGTTTCCACCCTCCTAATACCTCACAGTGGGGATTAAACTCCAACGTGAGTTTTAGAGAGAACAAACCATAAAATCATATGGTAGTCGTAACGATTCAGCTGCCTCTATTTTTGCTTCATACTCTCTATGATGGATATATTCCCCTATTTTTAAAATTCTTGCAGTAAAAACCACATTGTCATTAATCCCCCTTAAAATGCAGCCCCTCACGTTGGACACATTTATCCCATTTTTTTTTCTGAAGTAGTTCTGAAATTCCTCTTTGGTGAGTTTCTTCAGTTGTACTGTCACGGCTGGCTACCTTGATCTTCTTAATTGATTCAAAATGTTTACCTTTTATGGCCATTTTGGTTTTAGGGAAGAGCTAGAAGTCGCACAATGCCAGATGCAGTGAATAAAGTGGATGAGGACAGCCATAATGCTTTTACAAACCTGCCTTTCCACTGGATGCCACTCAACAGCAGTATTCACCTTATCTCTGTAGCCCAGGCTGGCCTCGAACTCACAACGATCCTCCTGAAGACACTCAGGAAAGACGACTTCCAGAACTGCTACAGAAAGTGGCAAATTTGGTGATGTTTGAAGCAAGAAGTAGTAGTATTTTGCAATGTATTAATAGCAATGTGTCGTTTACTGTAATATTTTTAAAATTCTAAACATTCACCCCAGAGTTTGACCACCTTTGTACTTTAGCAAGACCTATAAATATCCTGTGCCTCTCTTTCCTCACCTGGACAACACAGAGAATAACAACGCCTCCTTTGTAGGCTACTGGGCGAATTAAGCAATTTATTATTTTCTCATCATTTTGAAAAACACTTTTTGATAGTATGGCAAGACACGTCAAGTCTCAAACTCAGTATTTCTGAACGTTTGCAGGTTAGAAGTTGTAACCAAATTGTTAGAAATTTGCTTCCTCAATCATTGTAGGTATTTGTCTTCCAAACGACTTTGGTGTGTAAGGGTCCATTTTAGTGAGTCTTCTTGTTCATACACATGTATCTAGAGCCTAATCATAATCCTTGGCTGGCTCCTGATTATTCAAAAATAGTAAAGTTAGATATTCAACATCAATGAGTGGGATTCGCATTTTCTCATATTAGTTTTTACACATAAAAATATTTTAAATTACCTTTGATGCTTACAAAATAACTAATTCATTACCATTTCCAACTCATCCACTAGCACTCAAGCTTTTCAATTCAATTTATTCATTATATTATTGTCTCATAATTACTCTTGAGCAATATTTAACTGTTTATTCCCATTACCAATGTAGTTGATTATACTCTCTCTAGTATGTTAAAGTGTAGAAAATATTTTAATATATTCTAATTCCGTTTTTACGTTTCCACTGCGTAATAATCCTTCCCACGTACCTAAGTACTACTTATAAACCTAATAGATTAAATTTCTAAATGTTGATAAACTTGCTTTTTCTGAGTTTTCTAATATTGCTGATAAAATTCATAGATTTCAAGCTATAATCCAAAGTTTATATCAATAAATCAAATATACATTTTGAATTGTTATCACAAAGCTGATTGGTTATTTTAATGGGCCAAATGGTCTTAAATATAGTATACCACACCTAAGATGCCAAATACGTACAAATTATCCTTCAGCACATAAATAGTACTGCTGTAGTTCTGATTATCTTAAATTTTTTTCTAAATTGTAATTTTATTTGGATTGAAACATGATTATACATTAAAGAAACGTTTTCTTATTCAAAATATCTTAGTGTTTTCATTCTAACACTTATGGCATCCCCCAAGAACACGGGGTTACCTTCCGATCTGATATCATAGCTTGCTTTCTAGTTCCCTGAAAAGACACCAATACCTCAGGCCCTGGGCAAGACTCGCACATACAACCTTGCCGGGATACAGTGAATTCTCTTCACAGATGACACACTGACACTCTCCAAATGGGGTAGTCTCATAGCTCACCTCCACATAATCTGATTCTTGAGGTATCTAATGAAAGCTTGGAATGCCTCTCTAAATTTGAATGAGTAGGTTTTAAATGTATTTGGCTCATGAAAATACTGACCACCTTCTGCTCTAACTAGAGATTTGAGTGAACTCTGTAATCTTTTCATACTTCTACTACCTAGGAAAGTCACAGTCTAATAGGTATTAAAATAATAGACAACTGGAACATGGACTGTGGACATGCTGATTTGAATGTATCCTCCCAAAGATTTTCTGGACACTTAATCCCCAACATAACAAACTTGGGAAAGGGAGCCTAATGGGAGGTGTTTAGGTTATAAGGGCTCCACCTCCATAAGTGGTTTAATGTGAATTATAAAAAGGCCTGAGATTTTGAACACAAAGTCTGAGTCTTGCTCTTCCTCACTCTCTTTATGCTCTTCCAACATTGGATAATGCAACAAGAAGGCCTTTAACAGACTGACCCCTCTATCTTGGACTTTCCAGCTTCCAGAACTATGAGCCAATAAATTTCTGTAGATTATAAGTTACCCACTTCTGGTGTTCTGTCATAGCAAAGTAAAAAACAGACTAAGACAGAGGACAAGAGCAGAAGAAAGGAAAAAAGCTAAGAAAGTATTTCACTGGTCCCGGTAACGTAATAATGGCTAGGACCAGAGTGACATTAGTGGAGGTGAAGTATGGGCAGATAAAAATGTGTGCAGACAGAACTGGTGATGAATTTTACCTGCTGGGAGGGAAAAATGTATCCTGAATAAGGTTTATATATTTGCCTGAGTGACTAGGTGGTTCGTGATACTGTTTAGCAAGGTAAGGAGAGCTTGCAGTGAAAGGAGGTTTAAACAGAAACTGGTAACTTTCTTTTAAGCATCTTAAGGTGGAGATGCCCTTAGACAACCAAATAGCAATATTATATTGCAAATTTGAGCCTGTGGGACTAGAGAAAAATCTGGGCTGGGATCATAAATTTTCAAGGCATTCGCATATAGACAATAAATGAGAGCATGAAATTGGACAAAGTCCCCTAAAGAGTAAAAGTAGAGAAAGGATTCTACGAAGGAGCCCTCCTGGCCTCCAGCTACCCCACGGGATTGTTTTTATTTTTTAAAAAAGATATTTTGTAAGAGGAATCACTGGTTGTTTCACACACGAGATGGACTATGAGGACCCTTGGGGCTCAAGGACAGAGACAAAGTGAGCTTGAGCATCAAATTGGAAAGCAGAAGTTTGGTTCATCACTACACATTCCAATCTTTAGCTGTATTTCCAGAAGACAAGACAAGGCTTGGCTTATCCACCACTAGGTAATGTGAAAAGCTGTCAGTATTTGTTACATCAAGCCCTAATGAAATGCAGTTGGGAGGCCTTGAAGGCAGGGTTCTCACACATATTTGCCTGATAATACCCCGGCAGTCAAGGTTGCTTATATGAAGAAGCACCAGCCAGTGTACACATCCTTTTCTGACAACAGGCAGTACACATACGGGCACCTACAATAAGCCCCCAAAATCAATGAACTGTTTCAACATAAGCTGCATCTGCCTTTAAGTCTCTCCTTACCTCAATCTTCCCAGACATACCTATAATCTATCACAGAAAACATATCTTGGCTTATCACTCTGCGTTCATTGTAAACTCACTTTTCTTTGGACCCTCTCTTTGTTTTCAATTTAGGTTGACAGCACATTTACCGTATTGAACTAAGAAAAAGAACTCCATTCCCCCTTTATCTTTCCCAGAGATGCTAACCTGAAACTTTAAGTACATGGCAGACATTGTTTACCTTCAAGTAAGCAGGAGTTTTTTCATCCTGCAAACCTTTGAGCGTATTCTGTCTTTTATCATAAAAGTTGTGGTCATTTGGATTGTTTTGGAAAAACTTATCTTTATTATAAAGGATATTGTTTCAAAATGACCTAAGAGTCCAGGATCCCCATATGTTACTGAGATAGTTAAATTTTATGTCTCAGCTTGCCCAGGCTATGGATAGTTATTTGGTTGAACACTACTCTAGATGTATCTGTGAAGGTGTTTTGTGGATGTGATTCACATCTACCATCACTTGTCTTTAAAGGAGATTATTCTTCATAATATTTGTAGTGAGTGGATGCTGTTAAGAGCAAAAATTGAGGCTCCTCAGAAAAAAAAATTTTCCTTCAAATCTCTTAACATAGAAATCTTGTCTGAGCTTGCAACTTGCCAGCCTCCCCTACAGATTTCAGACATGTAAGAAAGGCCCCACATTCATGTGAGTCAATTCCACATAGTAAATCTATCGATCTATTTGCTCATATACACGCACACATAAATATATAAATTTTGGTTACACATGCATATTAGACACACATTCATACCATTCCAATTACTTCTGTTTCTCCGGACAATCCCAACTGATACAGCTATTAATTCACATAGTTCATGCAGGTAAAAAATAGTAAGAAAATTACATTTAATGATCAAGAAGTAACCTTGGGCCCTTCTAATTATATGTACGACCTCTAGTACATCAGAAGTATTTCATAAAGCTATGGTGACGGAAGGAAGGAGGAAGGGAGAGAGGAATTTCCATCTGCAAACTGAGCTTGTCATGAGTTCCTGCTTGGATCTGGAGAGGGAGGTCATATGTAACAGCTGCCTTTGCTGATGATGAAGACCCGCCCCAGTGCCTCTTGCAGGGTCACCATGTGCCACTCATAAAAGAAAAGGGCTGATGAGATGTTCTGCATATAAGCTGAGGAAACAGATTTCCAAAAACTATTTCCACAGACAATATGCCATTGACAAGAAATTGTTTCAAATTGCAAAATGCATCTGTGTAAAAGAAATGCATGTGAAAACCTGCACATTCTTTTGTTAACAAAACTGAATTCAGCTAGATAATCTTTCCCGTATTATTACAAAGTGAGTTGTACATTAATTAGTAAGCTCTCCCAACAGAATGAAAGGCGGCCGATTTTCTAAATCACTTGCTTACTAATACATGATTGCAATTTAATAGGCCACCATGAATAACTTATTTTTAGGACATATGTTTTGCATTCCATTATTTTCACAAAGAGTTGTTCTATTATTTAAATCATTTTTCCTGTCTTTGACAAATTTTTATACAAGTAGTAAACAAAAAATACCTTTGTTGGATCATAGGCGTAAACATAAAAGCAAAAAGTATACAAATTTATTGAGAAAATCAAAGAAAAATACCTTGACCTTGTAGTAGGCAGAGACTTCTTTACATAAGACTCAAGCAGCATTAACCATAAATAAAAAGTGACAAATTGCACTTCATCAAAGTTAAAAACTTCTGCTAGCCAGAAGACTCCATTAAGAAAATGAAAAGGCAAGCCACAGCCTGTGATCATATTTACAATATACAAATCCATGACAAAGAACATGGATCCAGATGATAAAGAGAACTGCTGCAAATCAATAATAAAAAGACAATTCAATTTTTAAATGGTACCTGAAAATATACTTCAAAAAAGATTATAGATGATTAATAAGAACATGAAAAGACATTTATTATCGTTAGGCACCAGAAAATTCAAATTAAAACCACTATCAGATACCTAATAAGGTACCACTATAAACACAATGAAATGGTTAAAATGAAAAGATTAGCATTATCAATCATTAGCTAGGTTGTGATACAAATGGAATTCTCATACACTCTTAATAGGAGTGTAATATAGAACACATCTGTGAAAGGAATTGACACTTTCCTATAAAGCTGCCATATCTTTAGAAAAGTATTCACCTAAAGGAAATGAAGATATATGTCTACATAAAGACTTGCATGTAAATGTTCATAGGAACTTTACTCATTATAGCCATAGCCTGGCTACCAAATTTCCATCAACAAGTGAGTGGTTAATCAAACTGTGGCATATTTATACAACGTTTTATTAGTCAGCAATAAATAGGAACAAACTACTGATAGGCGCAACAAGATGAGTAAATCTCAAAATTAGCGAGTTGAGTGAACAAAGCCAGAAATGATATAGTACATATTGCACAGCCCTATGTATATGAATTTCAATGGTACTGGGAATCAAACTCACAACCTTGTGCTTTCCAGGTAAGCGCTATGCCCCTGAGCTATATCCCCAGGCCTAGAACAAACAAAACATCTGTGATGAAGAACTCAAATAGGTAGTAGCCTAAGGTTTAGGGTGGAAGCGTACAGAATAAGATTTGACCCAAAAGGGACACAAGGGAACTTTAAGGAAAGATAAAAATGTTCTATATCTTGATTGAGGCCATGGGTCCATGAGTGTTTACCTTTGTCAGAACTCACTAAACTGTGCACTTATTATCTTTACATTTTACTGACTGTAAATTATGCCTCAATAGAAATTTCTTCTTTGTACTAGTACGCATCACTGCTTCTACATCTTTTCCCATTCATAAGACATTTTTCAGGATTTACTCTATAGTAGAGTAAAAATTTTAGAATGTTATCTAGATTTCTTTCAATGGGTCCAAATAAAATAATATCTTAAGAAGTTATGGTAACTTTTCCAACACTGTGTTGCTAATATTCACCTTCTCTGTAAGAGGAAGAATATAATAATGGTGACTTACTATTTCATGCTGTTTTGGCAGGCCATGACAGCATAGAGTATCCAGGTGCAAAGTCACGTGAGGAAGGGCAAACAGCATTCTCTCCAGCACACCTTCGCCCCTCTCAGGAACGCTTACACTCGTCAGTGTAATTTCTCTGGTCCTACACCTCACAGCTTCTCACAGCTCATGGCTTCTCATGCCTGTGTTCTATTGTGACAGCTGTGCAGCTATCAGGAGTCTGCTGTGGGACTCTATGCCCAGGTGGTCACCTCCCCTCTCTGAAAATCCTGGCTGTGTGTCTCCCTACCCCCACAGGCAATCAGAAAAGTCTTCCAGCAGCACATGGGAGTTTCCCATTATCATATAGTCTCCCCTCTCTAGACCTGTGGCATATGTCTGCAAACTGAGATTGAAGGATAATTTGAGAATATTCCCGGAGCCATCTTACAAGCCATTCTGTGTTGTCCCAAACCTATCTTATACTCACCAGGTTCCAAACTGAGAGGGCTTGAGCCTCTGCTTTGACCACCTTTAAGCTGATGGCCTGGCTGTTTGGAAGGAAAATTCAAGGTGCCTGAAGCTCAGGTGCTTCCCCTGTGGCTTGGACTTCAGACCACCTGACTCTCAGCATCCCTAGTTCCAACCCTACAGAGTCTAACTTCAGATCCAGGTACTGATCCATCACCCAAAGTGCCGAAGCCTCCCTTTCTTTCCACTATCATTCATTACCAGGGATGTGTTTGATCCCAATGGAAGTTGAGAAACAATATTTATTACACAGTATTACGTTGTTGAGAAAGTTAAATATTTAAGGAATTTTAAAGAACTCATGAGGTTCAAATGATTCCAATCTCATAAATCAGTTCTTTATATTTTGCTAGTTCAACTGAAAAAGAATTCCTACTGCACATAAAATTTTGGGCAGGAAGTCATACTGAAATTTTGTTACACTGAAATTTTTTTCTTCTTGACTTTGTGTTTTGAGGTTTAAATCTTGAATGGAAACTTTCTTTGAAGAGTTGTAATTCCACATGTACATACTCTAATTTACAGGATAATAAAAGATTTTCCTAAATGAAGGACTTGATCAGGAAAATCACAAGCTTTTCTATGACCTGAGGAAAACATTTTCTTTCAGATACATTTATTAACCCTGAGCTAACTTATTATCTAAAACTAAAGAGGCTCTGTTTTGGTCTCCTGCTCATCTATGTAAGTGCAGAAACCAATCTTAGTTTATAGCCAACCTCAAGGAACACATCCTCATAGACTACACATTTTTAGAAGTTTCTACAAAATTAAGTATGTATCACACTTGAAAACACTGATGTCAAAGAGAAATGTACACATTCTAGGGAAGTGCTTCTCTCCGGAGCTGAAATGCAACAGACTAAAGTTCAATTTAGAAGGCTGGAACTATAATCTATTATTTTTCACCATAGCCACTGCACTGTTAAAATGAAAGAGGTGGCTAATCAATTATAGCAGCTGAGGTGGAGTATTGCATAGCTTGTAATCTCTGAAGCTTAAAAGGAAATCCGTTTACAAAAATTCAGAGATACATCAAAATGACAAGGGGAATAAAAGTTCCTTCATTTTCAATTAACACTAGCCAGAGTTTTAGAAAGCTCTAACATCCTTATTCCCCTTTTTCTTACCTCTTACATCCTCTTCCAATTTGATCATAAAAATGCCATTGAGACAGAATTGATGGGATGTTTACAAAACAGATGTTTTTGAGTGATGCTAATAATAAATTTAAGCCCACGATCTACCTTTCCAAAGGGACATAAATTACAAATGACAGAATACAAGGCACACAAGAAGGCATTAAAATATATACCACAGAGCTGACAAAATCATGGAAGATGTTGTCTAGTCAGTACTTATTGAACACATACTACACGACAGAAAGTGCCTAAATTTCTTATGGAGAATTAATATCCTTTCACTCTATCAACTTATATTCTATCTGTTTAGATGACACAGAAAGGAAAGTGTATTTCACATTATCCAAAATCAATGGGGGAAGAAACAAGAATATTCAGGATATTATCTCCATGTGAGTGAATAAACAATAAGAGGAACACAAGGAATATATATATATTTTTTTCACACGCCCATATGTTGCTTACATATCTCATCTGTTGTGCTGTTGCTAATAGTGCTACTGCAACGGACACGGGCATGCAGACATCCTTTCAGCATACCGCTTTCACTTCCTCTGCATTTATACCCAGAAGTGAGACTGGCGGATCATATGGTAATTCTGTTTTTAATCTTTTTAGGAACTTCCATACTACTTTCCAAAATGAAAAAAAGAAGGAAATGTTGCCATTTGTTGCAACATGGATAAACCTGAACTTATGCAAAGTGAAATAGCCAGGCGGAGAAAGATGCTTCTTACTGAGAAGTGGAATCTAAAAAACTCAGATTCACAGCAGCAGAGTAGAAGAGTATGCTCCAGGGGCTGAGGCGGGAGGAAAATGGACAGGAAAAGGGAGATGTTTGAAAAGGGTACAAAATTTCCGTTAGATAAAAGGAACAATCTTAGTGCTTTATTGCGCAGCGTGGTGGCTGTAGTTAATAGTAACGTATTGTATATATCAAAATTGCTAAAATAGATTTTTAAAAGTTCCCACCATGAATAAGTATATGAAGTGATGAATATGCTAGTCTGATGCAATCAATCCACAATGTATACGAATATCATAACATCATATCGTCACCTGTACATGTACACAATTATAATTTGTCAGTTAAAAATAAAATAAATGTGATCATTTGCTATTTTTAATTCAAAAATAAGAACAGAATATTAGCAAAATCACTTCAAGAGCATAATAAAAATAAGGCAGAACCGAAAGAAGTTTTAAAGATGTGGCAGTAATATGAAGAACGCTGTGCTTGAGAGTGAGCTAGTACTTTTGAAACTGGGGAATATGTGTGTGTTGTGTGCGTGTGTGTATGAATGGATATCTATACATCACATTAAACATTTACATAACATACAAAAAATAAGGAAAAATATAACAATGTACATACATGTAAACATAATATATATGTATACACAATGAAAGGAAATTAGGGTACAAAAGTGACACCAGGAGCCCACCTCCAGCCGGGTCATATAAACTCAAACCGAGCTGGGATCACTGTTTATACAAGGGTGCCTTCCCCCTTATTCCAGTAGTAGGAGCCACACCGAAATTTGGCTGCCCATAGGCATACCGGCTCCCTTCCTGAGACAGGAGTCATTTGTTCTCATGGAGTCTAGGGTTCTAGGGTCCCAGGCCGGTCCTGCAAACAGCCAACTGCCAACCTCCCAATCATCTACCCCTGGACTCAGCTGTTCTTGTATTGTTCTATAAAAATGAAAATTCATGAAGGGCAGGGTGACCCCACTGGAACACGGACCTGTGATGCATATAAGGCAAAAACCCTTGACTTTCACGCTCCTTTCTCTAGAATTTTGAAATGATGCGGTGCCCATACTTCTCTTCTCCTGATGGTCCTGGTTTCAGAAATCCATCCTTTCCCTAGAAGAATTGCTCCTGCCTCCACGCTATATAACGTACAGCTGATGCCAGATTCTGATGGATGACCCAGACAGCCAAAGGAACCATCCACATGAGAGATGGAAGCTGTATGTTGGTGGTGATCATGTCTGAGGGGTGAATATTGTCTTCTTTCCAATTTTCTGACTTTTCAAATATTATACATTCCCTTAGAATGAGAGAACGGGGTGGTCATTATCTAAAATGAACTTGCAACTACCCAACTAGTAGGCTCTCAGAAGAAACAAATCTACATGGTGATTTGTTCCAGAAATAGCCAGTTTCCTTCAGAGATTTAATCTATGAGACATCGATTTTAAAGGAAATCTAATCTCTGCTCTCCATTTATCACCCTAGAAGTTGCTAGAAGAGAAACTAGTCTCTGTGTCTAGTTTAGAAGATGGCAGTCTCTGCTACAAAAGCTTACTTCTTAGAAAATGTCTTACTGCATCTTTACAAGGATCCTTCCCTCCAGGACTTTCAGGGAAAGCTCTTCTTGTGAGAAATAATAAATCAAGCTAAATAAAATATAGCCTAAGGAAAGATTTACACTTCCATTACGAGAATGGGTAGTGGCAGTAGATGCATCAAAGTCGCCTTATTTAATTCATGGGCCTAACAAGAATGGTTGTCTGGTTTCTTGGCCCATAGGAAATAAAAGATGTGAAATGGGACAGGATGGAAAGAGAAGGCTCAGAGAAGGAGACAGCAAGACTGGTGGCACTGAGTAGACACAAATAAATGCCTGCCTGACTCAGAAGATAAAAAAGAAGTGGTACTAGGAGCTACTGGACAAATAGATATAATAATGTCAAACAAAAGTTGTAAGGTACTATTAGAACAGACAACTTAAGGTAAGTGAGCTTTCCGAGTTTGTTTTATAAACGGAGCCTGGCACACAACTGACACTTTACAGGTGCTTATTTAATGCACATTGTGTAAAGAAATGACACAGAGTCCTAGCAAGGGACAAAGTGAAATGGCCTCACAGGTGTCGATGGCATCAGCAGAAACTGTATTTTCCTTTAGCAAAATGTATCCAGCCCTAAAAATGCCCATAACTTTGGATAGAATAACTTTTAAGAATCTAAGGAAATAATCTTATAGTTTTAAAAAGACTTATGCAAAAATATTTTCAATTAATAGGGATGGCTGAGCTAGGAGATCTGGCTAACAAGGATCTTTCAGGAGATACAATTCAGATGCCAGCTGGGGCTACAGCCATCTGAAGGACTGACTTCAAATCTAGCATATGCAATTACAGGCAGGATGCCCATTCTATGGTTCATATCTAGATATCCCCAAGAGCCTCTTGGGTTCATCAGTGAAGCTCTAGCAAGATGACTAGATTGTAGCAACAGTGTAACTGACTTGCTTTTGGAGGCAGGGTCTGGTCAGGAGAGGCATGTCACTGTGGGCATGGCCTAGAAGAGTTTCTCTCTTCCTGGTTCTTCTCTTGGAACTCTACTTTCTGGCTGCCATGACATGAGAAGATTCTCCACTGCACCCCTGTGCCATGGAGTCCTGCCGTGGAGCCAGCAGATTAAACCTCTAGAAACTGAGCCAAAATAAACCTCTCCTTCCTTAAATTGTGAGTGTTGGGTATTTTGTCCCAGCAAGAGAGAAAGGGACTAAGACACCCTAGTTCCTTTCCACGTGGCATGGCTGCTGGCTTTGCTCAGTGTGGATGGCCCAAGAGAGAAGGAAAGGCACTGTCTGATGGAGACTGCTATGAAGTGACTCTGAGCAGGATTTAAAATTAACCAATTGGCTTTCTATGTTTACTTGCGACTCTGTCCCAGGCCTAGGCCCCTTGACTGGAGATCGGCAGGGGACTCATAGGAAGTGATCCTGTATGAGTCACTGGTCCTGGCTGAGGCCTGCACTGGCCTGTGAGGTCATCACACCACAAAGGACAAGATAAGGCCACAGGTGAGAATGCCTGGCTCTAACCCCAATTAACTAGACAGAGACTGTAACTGCAAGTGTCTCACTCCTGCAGTGAATGTCAATCTGGAGATAAGAGAGTTTCTTAATTAGCATAATTTACTACCTGGCAAAGTCTTTGAACTGACTCCCAAGGTCCTGCTCAATTTCCACACTTTCCTCACTATCCTCCTTTGCATGAAAACCAAATAAATACAGGCCACCCAGAGAAGTTCTTTGTCTCAGTCTCCAGAGAATCTCAAATTCTGCTACAGGGTTTTGATCCTCCTGATGCCCTAAAATCTTACCACTTGTCACTTTTATTTAGCCTTTGCCATTCATTTGTTTGGGAGGTTGCAGGCCTGATCAGTCCATGATAACTTTTATGATTTAACCTCTCAAGTGTCATACCACCATTTCTCTCATAGTCTACTAATCATGCAGCCCAGGTACAATGTAGGAAGACACTACAGGAGAGCACGAACATGAGGATTCAGGTAGCACTGAAGGCCTTCTTGAAGGTTATGACAAACACCATTTTTCAACACTCAATAGGTTAATGCCTTTATGCTATCATCACCCACGGCCACTGATATCACAAGAGAAACAATCAGACATCAAGTACCACTGATGTAGGTAACAGCAGCAGCTATGAAGTAGTTTTGCAAAAAAAACTGAACTTGAACTGGACTAAGCCTCTGTTTCTCTATAGTAATATACAGGAAGCAGAGGGGCCAAGGGAATATGTTATACAATACTATGTAAACAAAATTATGCAAATGCCATGTCACATAAATGTCAGTCTAGATTGTGAGTAATTTTACAAGACAAAGAACTGATTTCTTTCTTTAAAAAAAAGAGAGAGATAGGAAGGGGGAAATATACAGATTAAAAGTCAAAAGGACATCAAAATTTGCAATGTTTGAACATTATTTCCATCCTGGTCTGAGTAACTAAATTAGAAAAAGATAACTGAGGGGCTGGGGATTTAGCTCAGTGGCAAAGCGCCTGCCTGGCAAGCGCAAGGTCGTGAGTTCGGTTCCTGGTACCGGAGAAAAACCAAAAAAAAAAGAAAAAGATAACAGCATACAAATAAGAAACTTTAACACAAATACAACATTCTTAAACCATTCTTTTAAAACGTGAGACTAATTCTGCAAACCCACTATCTTCAGAAAACATTGTAGTGGGAACACTTGCTCATCCATACAACCAGCAAACACTTACTGAGTACCCAGTCAGACTAAGAGATGCAGTACAACAGTCCTCCCTCTCCCACATGGGATAGGTTACATTCTAAGATGTTCCTCACATGTTCTAATCCATGGATAGCACCAAACCCTATATATTCTGTGTTTTTCCCATGCATACATACCTATGATTAAGTTTAATTTATAAATTAAGCACAGTAAGAGAAAATGATAATTAATAAAATAGAACAATTATAAGAATATACTGTAACAATAGTTATTTAAAACTTAAAAATTATTTATTTCTAGAATTTTTCACTTAATATTTTTGAACCATGGTTGACCCCAGGGAACTGAAATCACAGAAAGCAAAACTGTGGAAAACAGGGGACTACCTATAACTATCCTGGGTAAATAGAAAAGGTTATATTATGCTTGGTTCTCAATATGTAACAAGAGAGCTAAGTGTAAGCTGTATTTTAAAATTGGTATAAAACTAATTTAGCTTCAGTAATCTGAAATTTGACTTTGGTAGAAGATATCAATGTTCATATCTTCATTTCACTGCTTAATATTATAGTATTGCTATGGCTTGTGTCTGCATGTTCCCCCAAAGCCTCATGCAGTCATGGGGCAGGCTTCTAGATTTTTGATTGATCCATAGTCCAATGCTGGGATTATGGGTGTGAGTGCTACACCTGGCCTGGGGTAGGTAGTCTGCATACATTGTAAGGGAGAGAAAGAGGCTGCTTGCAGCCACTCCTCCTTTTGCTCTGGTTGCTTCTGCTATCTTCTGCCGCCATGAGCTATTTCTGCCATGTGCCACTCTGCCTTGGAGCCAGCCAAGCATGGACTGAAACCTCCACAAAGTGTAAGCTAAATAAACCTTTCCTTCCTTCATTTTTGGTGTGGGGTATTTTGTCTCAGTGAGAGAAAAGTAACCTAGACAAGTATATTTTGAAAACATTTCATGTTACAGTAATGATGAGCATGCCTGTCCTAAATGCTTGGGCTTTTAGTGGCAAAGTAGATCTAGCTACGTTCTTTGGTGTGATAAGCTATTATTTCTATAGCAAGAAATAAGTTTCTTTTACTGGAGATATGATTCAAATATTATAAAAGTCACTTGTTAGAAGTGTATAATAAAGCAATTTTTAGTATAATTTACAAAGTTGTGTAAATATCACCATTATCTAACTCCACAATACTTTCATCATTGTCAAAAAGAAAGTTCATACCCACTAGTAGTCCATCCCCACCCTCTGCCTAAGATCCCTGTCCTCACTCTGGGCAATTTTTTGTCTCTATGGATTTGCCTGTTTCTTATAAAGGGCATCCCCAGGCAAAATAGCACATGCCTGTAATCCCAGCACTCAGGAGACTGAAGCAGGAGGATTACCTTGAGTTCAAGGCTGGCCAGGGCCACATAATAAGTTCAAGACCAGCCCAAACTACACAGACAGACCCTATCTCAAAAACATAAAAATAAAGAGAAGTTCTTCTAGGGGTTGGGGATTTAGCTCAGCAGTACAACGCCTGCCTAGCAAGCACAAGGTTGTTAGTTCGATTCCCAGTGCCAGAAAAAGACAAAAAAAAAGAAGTTCTTCTAAAGAACATCATATAATATATGTGATCTACTATAACTGGCTTATTTTATATACCATAATAATTCTAAGTTTTACCCATATGGCGTTATGGCAGTACTTCATTCCTTTTAATAGTCAAACATAAGTCCATTGTATGGACAACATTTGTTCAGTCGTTCATCTATTGTTGGACATTCATATCATTTCCCCTAGTTGGCTATAATGAAAAATGCTGCTATGCACATTTATGTACAAATTTGAGGATAGACATATGTTGTAAATTCTCTTGTTTATAGAACTCTAGGAGTGGAATTTGTGGCTTATTGGTTACTCTAGGTTGAACTTCATGAGAAAGGGCCCCACACTTACACAGTTATATTTATTTACTTATAAAATAGCCTGAGCTGGTAGCACATGTCAGTAGTCCATTTGAGCCCATGAGTTTGAGGCCAGCTGAGCAACATAGCAAGACTTCATCTCAAAAACACAATACAAAACAAAATATACAATGAATATAGATGTTCCTCAAAATACCATAATGCCACATCCAAAAAAAAAAAAAAAAAACACCAAAAGTGGAAATATCCTAAGTAAAAAATGCATTTAGTACACCTAACCTACCACACATTGTAGTTTAGCAACACAACACATTGTGGAGTATCAGTGGTTCACTTCCTGGTCATGTGGCTGACGGGGATTTGTGGTTCACCACCACTGCCCAGGATCATGCGACAGGATAGTACTGTCTAGCAGTGTCCCAAGGAAAGATCTAAATTCCAAAATCAAAGGCAGTTTCTATGGAGTATATGTGGCTTTTGCATCACAGTAAAGCTGAACCATCGTATTCCTAGGACTATGCATTCATTGAATGGTTAGAAAATTTCAATTTAACTGGCTCTCAACTTACACCCCATTTATTATTTTACAAAATGTGGTTTTATGCCATAAGGTTGATATTGGACGTGCCAGACCTCACTCTTACTTTCTTAAATCATGTTAACATCATAGCCACTATTATGTAATATTTTATTTATGTTTTATTTCTTCATAGGTTTTAGGAATGCTTATACTTATAAAGGTACTTTTTCTTTAACATAATATGACATTTGGAATTTGCTTCAAAATAAAATAAGAACAGGAGCAAAGTGGATAAAAAGTGTGGATAAAGCAAGATGAAACAAAGTTGGCCTCGACTCAACAATGGTTAAGGTGATGTTCAGAATGAAAACTAGTACAACCACTATAGAAATTTCTCAAAAAACTAAAACTAGAAATTTCATTCAGCTCATCTATAATCCTCCTAGCTATCATCATGAAAGAGTTAAAGACATCATATTGCAGTGATCTTCGCATACCCATAGTCATAGGTGCACAACTCATAATAGCTAAATCATGGCAGCAGCCTATGAGCCCATTAACAGATGAATAGATGGATAGAATGTGATATTTCTGACAACTGAGTACTATTCTAGCATAAAGAATGATAAACTTGACTTATTTGTAGGAAACTGGCTACACTTTGAGACTATAAATCAGACACACAAGCCTAAATATCACATGGTTTTTCTTACATGGAAAACACAAAATAAAAATAAAGAGAAAAACAAAAGATAGATCACAGGAAATAGGGTGATAGATCTTCTGTGAAAGGGAAAGGGACCAAAAGATGGAGGAAGGGGTGACTAAGATGAAAAGCGAATTAAGACGTAATATGTACATGCACCAACTCTCCACGAGGAATGTAATCATTGTGTACAGTAAACATTTACTAATAAAAAAGACATTTTTAATCCTTAAAAATTGTGTATATCTAACATTACCCACAAAAATGTTTTTAAATAAGCACTTTAATTTTGTAGATTTAAGCCAAATTTTAAAAGGAAAAGCAACCAAATCTATTTTTTTCAATTTAGCTGAAAACAGTATTACATCATCCTTTTCTGTTATAAAACACAAAATAAATTTAATTTGACACACAAAATTTTTCTTCTTTCTTTGTTCCACAGCTACTTGAATGTATAAATTTTGTCTGTTTGTTCCACATGACGGGTGTGGAGTACGCGTGGAGAGGACCATCTTGTTCCACCAATGCAAAATGCATACTACAGTCATGTAGCAAGACCCAAGTGAAATCACTTCATTTAACTCATCTTAAATCAGACTCCATCTTGTCAAACTGGCTACAGAAGAACCAGCTATCAAAAATGGTGCTGGAGACAGAGGGGCTCAGGCATGGGTCATTTGTCAGCCTGGACATCATAAAGCCCATTGGAGTCACAGATCCTGAAAGCATGCACTACTCCAGCAGACAATAAGCCAAGCCACAATTCTTGCAAGACCTCAGCAAAAGGGATGCAACTGCCACTAATTATTAGGTATTATGTGTCTAGTGCTGCCTTAAATAATTCACATTTTAAGGGGGCTAAAATATGCTCAGATATGTTGATTGACTTGATCGACATATACAATGCAGTCATCGACACTGAAGATACAGTTTAAATATACGATCCCATTTGCATATCCTGTAAGCAAGTCAATTTTGCATTACATCACTGGAAAAGTTATTAAATTTGGTTCCCTTAGATACAGAAAATCAGGAGACACGAAACTATTCTTAGGAAGAGTAGCCTTCTTAAAATGATCATTTACTATGGATACTGAAGATAAAATAATTAGTTTAGAAGTATGCGTAGTGTACCGGAAGAAGAGGTTTTTCAAAAATATGTACTGTGAAATGTCGAAAGAAAGCATGTAGATGATTCTAGGAAGGTAAGGAGGTTGAAAAGTGAATGGCATGTTGTAAACTGTTCATTTTCTACCTGCCAAGACCCTATCTCTCCAAGCTGGCAATTTACACAGTCATCTAGCAAATCAAAATGAAATAACTGTGATTTTAAGTCTCCAACAAACTCATTACTGGCTCTTTCAAACTACTCTGTGCCTTTTAGAAAATATAAGAAAGAGGATGTTCAGTTTCACAGTCAAGCCTTGGCTGCCCTCTCAAGCCTGAATTACCAGCATCAGCCACCAGCCACCCAAGCGTAGTGAATATCTCATTTTTGCTATCTGCAATGGAGATAGTTTAAGAGATGGTAGAAAAAGGAAATATAGTGACAGTTCCAGAAGAAAGCGTAGAGAAGCCAATGCATGACCCAATGCATGGTAACTGTATATGTATACAAGTCCCAGTCAGCCGGCTGGTTGATGAAACAGAAGAAAGTCTGTGAGTCACTGTGGACCAATTTCCCTCAAGCAAGCACAAAAGAAAATTGGTCCCTCTCAGAGAGACAGGCTCCATGGTAAGTTCTAGAAGCCTGGTCCCATCAAGATGGTGGGATGGGCCAGGCATGGGGGTACATGCCCATAATCTCAGAACTTGGGAGGCTGAGGCAGGAAGATCACTGCAAGTTTAAGGCAGCCTGGGCCAAGGGGGAGTTCAAGGCCAGACTGACCTGCATAGTGAGACCCTGTCTCAAAAAAAAATAAATGTTGATGAAATTGAGCCAGGCTTCAAGTGGAGCACGTACAACAGGAGGGAAAAAGCACAAAAAGACAAGACAAAGGAAGCATCAATTTAGAAGACCCAGGAGGGAGGCAAAATCTACTTTTAAACAATTATTAGGCATGGATTCTATTTACTCTTATTTTACATCTGAACCCACTCCAGGAGAGATTGCTAGCAGGCAGAAAAGCTGAGAGAACTTTCTGTAGAAGAAGGAAGAGGAAGAGGAAGAGGAGGAGAAGGAGGAATAGTAGCAGCAGCTCAAGCACTCCGTTGTGTATCGATACATTTTTTTTGGCCATTCATCTGCTGATGGACATATAGGCTGCTTCCAAGATTTACCTCCTATAAGTTGTGCTGTTATACACATGGGTATACATGCATCTCTGTAATATGATGTCTTTCAGGAGGACACCTAGAAGGAAGACAGCTGGACTGAATAGAATTTCTAGTTTTAGTTTTTTTAGGTATCTCTACTCAGACTGCTGCATAGAAGGATACATTTGAGTTACCTGTAGGAAAATGGTTGCAACTTGAGACCATAATGTTAAGTGAAATAAATGTGCCATACGTTTAAATATTCAATAGCTTCTCTTATACAAGAAACCCAAGGTATGAATAAATTAAAGAGCAGAATAAAAGATAGATAACAGGAAACGGGGCTATATCTTTCACAAAAGGGAAGATGAACAAGAGATGGAGGAGGGGAGAAGGAGGGGATGGAAAGGGGGTGAAAAAAATTGAAGACATGTTATGCCCATGGACCAACTCAATACAATGAATTTAATCATATACTGCAAGTGTGTACTAATGAAAAGAAAAATTTAAAAAGTAGCTCATGTGTTCTCGAAGACACCAAATGCTCGTTTTGGTTTTACTCCAAACACCTAGCAATACAAACAAAGATACACAAGAAAAGGGAACCAAAGCCCTTCACATGTGTGATACGGGCATTGTGTAAAAACTGACTCTTTAGGGGGAGGAAAACCCCTCCAAGGACACCCTGGGCCACAAACCTGTCTCCAAACCTATGCTGCACCATCTCCTCCAGAGGCAGAGGCCTGGACCCATGCCTGAAGTCCCTCCCACCCTCCCGCTGCAGGTCGGTGGGGACAGCCTGGCCCAGGTGGCAGCCTGGAAAATATGATGACACAACCACAAAAAGCTGCATTTCATATTAGCTATTACAGACTGTTAGTGCCTGTCATTCAATCCCCGAGAAAAACGAAGCCCAAGGGACAGCAAGATGAAAGAGTATTTCTATCCTGGTGTCTCATTTGCAAGGAAAAAATAAAATATGATCTCATAAAGTGCTAAGGTATCACTGATGAAATGTGAGATGTTAAGAGTTTACAGAAAAGTACAGAGGTAAAAAAAAAAATCAGTAACTACTAAAGACCGGCCAAGAGGATTTTGAAAGCACAACTTTCCTTTTGATTCATTATTCAGAACCTAAGAACATAAATATTTGGAGTCATAGGAATATAAAGCTAGTAAATGCATTTTGCAAATAGCAACTATCCCACTGTTCGCCTTTTGCTTCCCAAATAGGATTTCACATTATTAAATATCCTTTCTCCCAGGACATTAAGTGGTTTTATAGCTTCTAAAAGGGAATGGTAATCAAGCAAGAAAAAAAGACTACGCCTCCATACATGGCTCTCAAGTAACAAACAGATGCAATGCATGGTACTTAATGCTGTTAGTACAAAATAAAGACACAAAAAATAACAAGTAAAAGTTCACTATGTGTTCATTGTGGTATTAGCTTTGGTTTCAGATAATTTATGTGCATATTATTAGACTCTGATATGTCAATCATATATAATTAATCCAGAGCCTACTTAAAATGTGGCAAAAGCAGTATTTCTGTAGATCAGATGCTAGCAAAACACACAAAAAAAACAGGACAAAACCAGCCCACCTCCCATTTTTAAAAAGAAAGTTTCATTAGAACACTGCCATGTCCACTCATTGTTTATGAGTGCTTGCATACTATAATGGTACAGGTGGAAGAGTTGGGACAGAGACTGCATGGCTCACAAAGCCTGAAATATTTACTATTTTGCCCTATAAAGGGAATGTCTGCTAACTAATGCACTAGATATTTCATTATTTGTCCTATCACTATGGCATGATAAATAATAGGTATGTACAATTTCAATGTCTATTGCTTTACTTTACTGAATTAAAGGAACGGGATTAAAGGTGTTTACATAAAGTCTCAATAGACTACTTGCAAATATGGCAACTACGTAGTCTGCTCTCACCATCAATTTATTTTCCCTCCCCTTGAATCTGGGGTGGCCTTGTGATATTCCTTGACAGCAGAATAGAGCAAAAGAGGCGTGGCAGCTTCTGCTTTTGCTCTCAGAGCCTTGAGTCACCTTGTGGAGAGTTTGTCTCCCCTGCTAGAGACAGAGGCCCTGCCAATCCCTGGTACACAAGGCACAGTGCCAGTCTTTCCGAGAAGCCACGCTGGAGGTCCGAGCCCCAGATGAGCTCCCAGTCAGATGTGGCCACACAGCCAGCACTGCATGGAGCTGTCTATGCAACTGACAGGATGGAGAGAATAAATCATTGTTGTGTAAAGCTACGAGGTTTTTACATTATACAGAAATAAAAGAATTAACTTAAGGTTCTCATGTTCCATTTAACATTTCAAAACTTTCTTTAGGATATGTAAACACTCCTAAAACAAGACACCACCGGGGCTGGGGATTTAGCTCAGCGGCAAAAGCGCCTGCCTGGCAAGTGCAAGGTCGTGAGTTCGGTTCCCGGTACCGGAAAAAAAACAAAAACAAACAAAAAAAAAAAAACAAAAAACAAGACACCACCATTACCTTATATCTTGAGAGCAAGAAACATCATTCTGTTTAGGTGGCAGTGTGAGCAGACTGGATGGAAAATGCCTTCCCCAAACTACAGGTAAGACACACAGAATCATTTTAGAAAGAGCAAAATCACAATAATAAAATACAAAGTATAATCTAAATGCTGAGGGGGGATTTTAATTCACCATCTCAATGAGCAAGGCCTTCAGAATGCCACCTTTGAAGAAAACATTTTTCTCAATGTACGTGTCTTATTAAACGGCAAACAAGACAACAGAAAGAAAGACTGCATGGAAAGGGAAAACATGTTTTCAAATTTGAGTTGGCTGATGACAGGCAACTTACAATTGACTATTAACAAGAGGCTCAAAGTTGATAAGCACTCCCTAAAAGAAAGAGAAAATTACTAAAGAGAAGAAAAAATGACAAGTTAATTCAAAGGGGGAAGTAGGAGCCCCCTTTCAGTCAGAACACATGGAGCAGGGCATTAGATTTATTATGGGTTATTGAAAAGGGGGCTCAGGCAAATTTACCTAAACTTTATTGAAAGAAAAAAGTAACTTCAACTAAGTATTGAAACACATGTGCCTTCAAAAGAAGATTAAAATGGTCCAGCCCCTATGGAAAATACTATGAATGTTCCTCAAAAAGTGAATAGAGGGGCTGGGGATTTAGCTCAGTGGCAAAGCGCCTGCCTGGCAAGTGCAAGGTCATGAGTTCGGTTCCCAGTACCGGAGAAAAAAACCAAAAAAAAAAAAAAAAAGTGAATAGAATCACCATATGATCCAGTAATCCCACTTTTGGGTATGTAACCAAAAGAACTAAAGCAGGAGCTCAAAAGATGTTCACACATCCAAGTTCAATTGTAGCATTATTCACAGAAGCCAAGACATGCAAGCAACCTATATATCTATCCATAAATGTAAGCATAAACAAAATATGGTATGTCCATACAATAGAATATTATTCAGCCTTAGAAAGGAAGGAAGTACAACACAGATGACCTATTAGGACATTATACTAAGTGATATAAACCAGACACAAAAAGATAAATAATTGCATGATTACACTTATGTGAGGTCCCTGAAATAGTAAAATTCATAGGGACAAAAAGGACAACGGGGGCAAGAGGAAGTGAAAAAGTGTTGTTAAATAGGTACAAAAGTTTCAGTTTTGCTAGATGAAAAAGTTCTAGAGATCTGCTGCACAGCAATGATAATGTACTTAACACCTCTAAGTGTACACTTCAAATTGGATAATATGGTAAATTTCATGTAATAGTTTTACAATCACTAAAAAATTTAAAATTGCTTTAAAGAGGACTAGAAGAAAAAACTCCAAAATGATTTCAGTGACCAGTTATGGCAATGGAATAATTGATGGGTTTTTCTTTCTCTTTTTGCTTGTCCTTTGATATGCCTCTGTCTTTTGGTTTTTAACTTGCTTTTATATTCTAAACTGAAAATGCTAGTTTCCTGTGATATTAAAAGAAGTAGGGGTTAAATGGTTCAAAGATAATGATTATCTTACAATTTTTAGAAAAGGATTTTTAAAGTCTCAGCAGGATGAAATAAATAATTAAAGCATAAAATACATAGATATAAAAACAGAAAAGCACAGCATTATTTATAAATCCAAGACCAAGTTTCTTGAAAAACATAACATTAGGAACACTTTTGACAAACATAATCAATAAAGTGGGAGGAAGAAAATGCTCATTAAATAAATTATGAGCATTAAAATGGATAAAACAACTACTCAAAAAATTGGCAACTGTAAGAAATAACAAGGCAGGCGGAATTGTAATATATTTGAATATCTAGGTCAGGTTTGGCAAACTATCTGTAAAAAATAAAAGAGTAAAAATTTTTCAGCTTTGTAAACTATACAGTCTCTGTATCAACCACTCAACCCTTGTAGTTTTACCATGAAAGTAACCACAGGCAATATATAAATACTGGGCTGTGGCTCTCAATAAAGTTTTCAGTAAAACTTTATTTACAAAAGCAGGCAGTAGGTTACATTTGGCCCACTGTTTTCAGTCTGAGTTAAGTGATGAAGCCCAGGTCTCTTTTTCTGCATGTTTTCTCTTCCCCTAAACTTTAGCCTTCTTATCACGGTGATAATCTTTACCAATGAAGTAAAGAATTAGAGCTAGTCTATTTTTCTCAGAGACCACTGACATCTTCATCTATATCATTCCTAATTAAACACTGATAAACAAACTCAGACTCTGTATGCTCAGAATCCAGAAATTTCCCTTTGACATATCATATAATAATATACACAAGAAAAAACCCTAAAGTGTCATAAATTCTAGAGGGCAAACAGAGGGAAAGTAAAAAAAGTCTTAGCCTAGTAGGACTCACAAGGACTCCATTGTCAGGAAATATCTCAAGCCCATACAGATTATGAGAAACTGTTATCCTAAAAGGCTGTTTTTTTTGTTTTGTTTTGCTTCGTTTTTTCTTTTGGGACCCCCGGGTCCTCCATTCTTCCCCGGGCCTGGCACCATCCTTCCCGGGACAGGACCCAAGACCTCTCCTTCTCCCTGTAGTTGAAGCGGGGCCTCACAGATAGAGACTGGGAAACAAAGAAATGGACAGGCTAGGGGCTGGGGGTTTAGCTCAGTGGCAAAGGGCCTACCTGGCAAGCTCAAGGTCATGAGTTCGGTTCCCGGTACCGGAGAAAAGCCAAAAACCAAAAAAAAAAAAAAAAAAAAAAAAGAAATGGACAGGCTCAGAGGCGCCTGGAGTCTGAGACAGAGCAGCCCTAAAAGGCTGTTTTTGAGCCTGAGGCCTTTAAGGAAGTATTAGTGGGAGTAAGGAGTATTAGCCAGATCGCAGAAAGGGGTGCTTTTTGATACAACTATCCAGTAGCTACCCCAGTTTGGGCTGGCATTCCCCTTAAGTTTCCCCAAAAGGTCAGGCTGTGAGTGTAGCTCAGTGGTTGAAGCACTTGCCTGGCATGCATGAAGCCCTGGGCCCCAAACTCAATACTCAACACAGAAAACAAGAAGGAAAAAAAAAAACGTCAACAAGTAGTAAACTGGAAATTTCCTTTAACCACTGAAGAAACTAGGCAAGGCACAAAACTTCAGGAAGACCTGTGTCCTGATGATTTAAAAGTGAACTTGCTGAAACTTTTAAGTCCTGTATAATTCCATGGCTACAATTCTGAAGTTTGAAAATGAAAACATGAAAAGTTAGGCATTTAATTTTAGAAAACTTAAACAGAAATATAATTCTTAGAAGTGACATCTCCCTCATGGTTCTGACAGATCCTGTTTGGACCTAGCTTTTGAGAAGCACAGCATTTAAGAGTTAAATGTAAAAATGGGTAAAAGAATAAGGTCCAAATCACAGTGACTGGTCAGAAACCAATTTGGCAAATGCACCCTGGAATTTTAAAAAGTTTATATCTGTTGATACCTGTGGAAACGCGAGCACTATTCAGCTGCTGCTGGGACCGGACGGGGAGTTTAGAAAAAGACTTCAGGCCTAGGGTCATCTCTGACGCAGTTGCAGGAGTCACCCACACCGCCCGAGGCACACGGTTCTTACCAGGATGAGGCGCCATTGCATCCTCAGCCGACCAAGAGGAAGCCCCGCCTCCCGTCCCGTCGCTCCTCTCTAGAGCCCTCTACTGGTAGATCGGAAAAGGAAGCAAAGCAGCCAAGAGTAAATGTGGTTTGCAAAGTCCAGTGCTTAGAAAAAGCAGCACTACAAAAAGCTATAGATTCAAAGCTGCGCGATAATCACTGAAAGACTGGCAACACCTGAAACCACTTTATACATTTCTGTCATTCTGGGCGTGGTGGTGCACGCCCGTCATGCCAGTGGTCAGAGAGGCAGTTTGGTGACTTCCTGAGACCTTGTCTCAAAATAAAAGATAAAGCAGGATCTGGGCATGCAGCTCAGTGGGGAGGCCCTGGGTTCAACTGCCAGTAACCCCAAAAACAGAAAACATTTTCCCTCAAAATGTGCTGCTGTCTACTTTAAAATAAAAAAAGGTTACAGTCTTGATTCTAAAAATCTTCTTAAAGAACAGAGCCAAGCAAATGGCATCAGATGTTCCTTTTAGAGAGATTTCTGGAAGCAAGTTGGATTTCCCTTCATTAATATTACTATTTTCTTGTTTATGTTAGTTATGGTTTCATCCTGGGTCTAGCTCGGGAGGCCACTAGGCAAGCATCCTACCACTCAGCCCTAGCCCCAGTCCCACGGTTGGGAGTTTTGAGGACAAGGATTTAGTTTCCGATAATCTGATTTCTCTTTACTTTTCCATACAAAATGCAAGCTAGAGCATTACTTCTACAAACCAACAATTCTTATAGCCAGATAAAAGAATTTAAGACTCAGAGCATCTATATTATAGAGTACAGATAATGTGACCCAACACAAATGAAAAACCCTCAGGCACCTCTAGGATATGGTTACAAAATGCAAAGCAACAAAGCAATGGGGTGATGTTGACATCGTCCTATTATGATCAGCTGTTCTGGGCGGAACCCACAGGGCAAAGGGTACACACCGTTTGTTGAGAAGAACATTTATTATAAGGGCAGGCTTCTTGTGCACTAAGCCACTTTTGACAAGGGTTGTCTAAAATCGAAGAGCACTTAGCTAATTATTGCTTAAGTATCAAGAGTAATTTTCTCCTGTTCACAGAAGAAAATTGTTTGACCTTCCCACAGTCATACCACGGTGTCTACCATACCATGTCTTGGCATGGTAAAATACAGGATCTTAAATTTGACTTCTTCATTGAGAAAAACAAAACAAAGGAACTAGTTTGCCTTTATTGAATAATGAATCAGAGATTGGCTCAGAAATGATCTAATATGCTGTATTTGCCCTACTTTTTCCTTTTTTTTTTTGGTACTGGGGATTGAACCCAGGACCTATGCATTAAGTCACACACTCAGCCTTTTATTTGGAGAGAGGCTGGTCTCACATTTGAGATCTTCCTGCCTCAGCCTCCCACAGCACTGGATTATGGGCATGAGCCACCATGCCCAGCTTGTATTTGTGCAATTCAGCACAATATTTAAAATAGTATTTGAATAACCACTCAGCTTCTCTTTATAATGTCATTAACATTTGCTCTGGAAGCCAATTTGTGAGCAACATAGCAGACCATCACTTTCCACTCTGCTTTTGACCAGTGTAAAGTTACTATTGCTTTTTGTTTATTTTAATTTCTATAAAACCACGAAATAACCCCAATAATTAGCACATGAAGAAAACCTTCAGGACTATGAAGCAGAAGATGAAGAAACTTGGAGAATGTTCTAAAGAGATTTCAAGTTTTCATCATATTTTTGTTATAGCTCCCCATGTTATAAATCTGTCACACCAGATAACAATCCTGAAACTTAGCTCCCCGGGACTCATAAAGTTAGGTCTAATGCACTCTAGAAAATGCAAAAGAGTATTCGTCAGATCATCCAGAATTCTGGGTGTACGACCTAGAGAAAGACTGGCATTTAAGTATAAGGAACTATGTACAAGTGTTCATGGCAGCCCACTAGCAAATAGGAACTTAGAAGCCATAAATGTCTAACAATGCTAAAGAATTGACAAAGTATTGTATCCATGCAATAGACTAACATATAACAGTCAAAAGGATTATAGTAAATATGTGTACATAAAAACACATATTTATGTATATATTGTGCATAGATATATACACATAGATGTATGTCTGTATAAATATACCTCTATGTATGTGTCAAAAATATGATGATAAGTAGAATAAACATCTGCCGGTGCCCAGTGTGAATTGACAACACGTAAGAGTCATGTTACTATTTTCTCTGGGGAAAGGCCAGGGGACTGAAACCCAGATAATGGGTAAAGGGAACCTTAGCCAATACAGAATGTTTTCTTTCTTTGAAACAATGGTTGAAAACAAATATCACAAAACAGTAATAAGTTGTCCATCTTATGGTGACAATGCATTTTCCATTCTCCTTCCTAGATTTTTGCAAATTTTAAACTCTGTGGTGGTTAAACTTGATTGTCAACTTGATTAGCTTGGAAGCCCATAGGGGATTAATAAGGCACACTTCTGGGTGTGTCTAGGTGGGTCATGGAGGCATGGCTTTAGGGTCTATACCCTAGGCCTAGTTCTCTGTCCCCTTTCTTCCTGGCACTGTTTCTCTGCTCTGCTTCCTGTTCACCATGGACTAAGTATCTGTGCTCTCTCCTGCCCTCTGCCATGCTCTTTCTGCCATGAAGCCGGCTGTCCATGGACTGAGTTCCCTGAAATTGTGAGACAGGTTAAAACTCTCCTCCTTTCAGATATGGGTGTCAGGTAGTATTGTGTTCCAGTGATAGGAAAGCTGACTAATAAAAACTTCTTACTGAAGAAAACAAAACCAAACTTCATGTTAGCTACCACCATCTAGATCTCAAAGACAGAATTCTGTCTGTATCATTTTCTAGCTGAAGAGTAGCAATAGCAGATACTCCTTTGAGTATCTGATGGTTTCTAAACGTTCCAAAATTTCATTAATTTCAGCCAAGACAGTGAAGTTTGAGCTGTTCATAGACAGTATAAAATATATTCACCACATAAGGTAAAATGTAATGTTAGCTATGCAGCAAACAAAAGTCAGTGGTTTAAAACAATGGGCCTTTATTATTGGTCTACATTGTCTGATCATCTGAAGGGTTCTGCAAAACTAGGCTAGCCTTGGCTGATCTTGGCTGGCCCGTACATGCATCTGCTTTGCTCTGGTAGGTAGACTGGAGGTTGCCTGATCTAAAGCAATGTCTCTCACATGTTGGCCAGCCAGTTGGTTGTTACCTGGGTAATGAGACAAACCAGGCCCTGTAGACCTTATCACTTAGCAGGTTCACCCAGACTTGTTCACATCTCAGCAAGGTTCCAAGGGAAATGACAGAAGCAAATCACTTCTGCCGTACTTTCTTGGCCAAAGAAAGTCACAAAGCCAGGGAAAATTTAAGAAAAATGAACACCACTTCTTTATTAGAGGAATTTAAAACTCATGTTTGAAAGCTCAGGGAAGGGGGTTAGGGTGGTGCAGATGGTGGGGCTAAAATACTTTAAAACATTTCTTATTTACCACACCATGGCTCATGGATGTACAAGAGTATAAGTGCTCTGGATAGATAGATAGATAGAGATATAGATAGATATATAGTACATGTGTGTGTTTGGCTTTTCAGACTTTATATTACATACTACCCAAGCACACTTAAACAGTCTTTATCCTCTGACACTAATAGGTGTGTTTCCCTACAGCTCACAAATCATCTCACTTAAAATTATTTTCTGACTACTAATGGACAACTAATAGAGGCCAGTGACCTGAAATTATCTCAAAAGTCACCTTTACAATAGTGAAGATTGAGCATTAAATAGAACCTGTAGGCTGGTGTAATTTACCTCATGCCAAAGCATATCTCTACAATGACTTATTAAATAATTCCACTGAAAGTTGTAAATCTAGGTGAAAAAAGTACAAATCAATAGAAAAACACAGTTGAGCACTTTACTACCTAAGATTTTCATGACCTTCTGGAAGGATGAAGACTGATGTTGCAAAGAAATTCTCAAACGTGGAGACTTGTGAAGATTAACAGGCTCTGGTTTGCATTACTCTTACAAATTCATTTTACTTTTGCTGCCACTAATCTTTCTGTTTATTAACTTTTTTGCTTATTTCGTGGAATTAGTATATACTTTTTCCTTATGTCTTATCTGCTGTGCAGAAGAATTTAAAAGCCAAAGAAGTTTGAAGATCTGTCAGTCCCATGCTTAGTCAATCCCATATCTGCTCTCAAATGAAACTGTATAAAGACACAGAACTGGAGTTTCTGAACTTCATGTAAAGTATGAACTCACAGGAGTGACAAGAGGAACCTTCGTCTTCCTTAGGTAATAAGCCATGAAGCAAGCCACACATGAGTGTTCGATTAAACAGCCTCTCAGCTCTCAAAAACGGGTTTTTGTGGTGCATTTTTGTTGAATTTTAGGCATAGAGCCCAAGTCTAGAACATCCACCTTTTAAAAGTTGAGATATAATTGAAAGGCCATAAAATTCATTCTTTAAAAGAATCTGACTCAGTGGTTTTTAGAATATTCACTGAGCCATATGACAATCAGTAGTTAACTAATTCCAGAAATTTCCATTAAAGAAACCTTATACCTACTAGCACTTAGTTTTAATTCCCTCTTTTCCCCATCATCTGACAAGCACTAATCTGTGTGTGTGTGTGTGTGTGTGTGTGTGTGTGTGTGCGCGCACATGCGCACATTACTGGGAGTTGAGGCCAGGGCCTTCACATCGAGTTTCATTCCTTAGACCTTTTTGGTTCTTTGAGATAGAATCTTGCTGAGTAGCTAAGTAGCCCAGGCAGGGCTTGAATTTTTGATCCTCCTTCCTCAACTTCCCAGAGTGCTGTAATGACCAGTGTGCAACACTATGCCTGGCTCTCTACTTTCCATCTTGATGGCTCTGAACACTCTGGACATTTCATATAATTGGAATCATATGATATATCTGTGGCCTTTCATTTCTGGCTTCTCCCATGTTCTTTTTGATGAGTGAAAGAATTTATGAACCCAGTGTTACCAACTCACTACAACCTTGCTTTCCCCCCACCCACCTGGAGGCCAATTTTAGCCTGGCAATCCATCTCACAATAGATCGAAGGCATGAATTCATCTCCCCAAGTGCTAACCAAATGGCTAATACTTAGGCAAAGATGAAGAGGAGGCTTACACAATACAGTGACCCAACACAAATGCTCCCAATCCCTTTTAAAGCCTTCTCTTTTACTGTAGCAGATCCTTTACTACTTTTCTTATCTTTTCCTCCTCAGAAATCTCTGCCCCTCCTTGAGCTATTGTTCAACTACTTCCTTAGATCATTCTCCAAATGCTTCCTTTTCCAGAATTATTTAAAGAGAGGACTTACTATAAATCATTTGGCCAGCCAAAGTCACCATGCCCTCTCCCAAGGGCTTCCTCTTTAACTGCCTTAAGGAGAACCTTGCTGAGGGGGTGGGGGAAGGGGGTGGAAGAGGAGGAAGATTTCCAGGAGTACCAGGAGTACGTAGGAAAACAGTGAAGCACTGATTGGGAAAATCCCTGAAGGAGACTGGCCTCCTCAGTCTGGTCATGGGGCCCTTGTGAGAATATGGTAATGTACCACGGGCTGACTACAGATGGCTCCAAGCTTTAGACCTCATGCCATCACAGAAGTGTGAATTTCATGTCACCTTTGTCATCTGGGCACCCCCAGCTCTGCTCAAGTCTCTAATGTTCTTGTAAGGTTTCCTCAGCTTCTGGCCTTCCGCCTTTGTCCAGAAGCTCAGGAAATCCCTCCGAAACAGATGCCTTGGTTTTCCAGACTTCTGCTGCTGGGGGCTGTGGCTGTCAATGGAGGCAGACAGGGAAGAGACTGCAGGATATTCCTGTTGTTCCCTTTCTCCTCAGCATGCCCCAACTCTAAACTTCTCCCAGAAACCAGCACACATTTCCATCCATGCACATGGCTGAAGGTGAGGGCAGGGACAGAGAAGAAATAGTTGCATAGGTCAGAGACTTCTGGGCTCTGCTCAGTCAACAGAAAGGCTTTGAGAACTGGGGCCGGGGACAGCCCAGGGCAATGGTGGAGAAGCTATGGCATGAGTGCTCCAGTAGGCTGTTTGTATCATTGAAAGCTCTAAAAGGTTCACCATCACTGGCCCATGGAGTTAACTATTAAGTACACATTAATGTCAATGCATACTGTTGTGCTTTGGGTGAGTGACAAGGGTCCCTGAGTTAGAGGCTTGGTAGCCACACTGGGAACTTTGAGAACTTTAGTGGGGGGCTTTATGTTTTGCTTGGGGCACTGTACTTTAAGGGGTTTAAGGCAGCTCTCCTGTGATCCCTTGGGAGTTCTCCAGAGAGAGTTATAAAAGAAGCAAGTGTGGTCTCTTTAGGACTCTCTGCTTCCTGGTTACAGATGTGACTGCTTGCGCCCATAGGTGCTCCAGCCATTGCTATCTGCCATGGGGTGATATAACCCAGGGGTGGCCCTCACTGGAGCCTGTGCTGTGCTGTTTGGGCTTTCAGCCTCCAAATCAGACTAGATAAACCACTTTACCTGCAAAGTTTGCCTGTTTCAGGTATTTTGTGATAGTGACAGAAAAGGGACTTCACATATATTTCTGATTTAAAAGATTAG
Organism: Chinchilla lanigera; assembly: GCF_000276665.1. Taxonomy (NCBI): domain Eukaryota; kingdom Metazoa; phylum Chordata; class Mammalia; order Rodentia; family Chinchillidae; genus Chinchilla; species Chinchilla lanigera. Next base: position 1,517,021 of record NW_004955544.1, read on the forward strand.
CTAGACCGTAAATAAAACTTACATAAATAAATGATGCAAAATAATACAACATTAAATAGAAATTAAAGTTACAGATAAAGCTAATGTTCCTGAGTCCATTTATATATATAAATTCCTAGGTTTAATTCTGCTGAATCTTTTCCTGTGCCACATTTCAATGAATTTAACTTTATAAAATAGATGCATCCTGACTTATGAAGAGATTACATTCCAATAAACGTGTTTTAAGTTGAAAATATCAAGAGTGGAAAATGTACTGAACACACTGAGACTACTGAACAGAATAGCAGCAGGCCCAGTTTTTTCCCCTTGCAATCCTATGGCTCCCTGAAGCTGCCAGCATTGAGATAATCACACTGCATATTGCTAGTCTGGGAAAATATCCAATTTTGGTGTATTGTTTCCACTGAATGCATATGGCTTTCTCAACATGGTAAAGTTGAAAACCATACATCAGACCATTGTAAACTGGGGACTGTCTGTAAAATGACATTGTGTGCAAGATACCTGTTATGGTTTATGTCTTGATGTCCCCCCAAGGCTTCATGCAGTCATGGGGCAGGCTTCTAGAGTTTGTGATTAATTCACAATTCAATGCTGGGATTAGGATGTGACTGTTACACCCACCCTACAGCGGGAAGCCTGCATACAATATAAGGGAGGGAAAGAGTCTTGCTCTCTGCTGCTCCTCCCTTTTTTGCTCCTGCTGCTTTTGCTCTTTTCTGCAGCCATGAACTGCTGCCCTCTGCCATGTGCCACTCTGCCTTGGAACCAGCCAAGTATGCAGTGAAACCTACATGAACTGTGAGCTAAATAAACCTTTCCTTCCTTAATTGTGGGTGTCAGGTATTTTGTTTCAGCAATGAGAGAAAAGTAACCAAGAGAATACCCCTCTGTAATTTCTTTAATTTTTTGTTTCTTTTGGTAACTTACACATTTACATTCTCATATGAGTAGCCCTCTCCTTTTGTGTGTTTTTTTTTTTTTTTTTTTTTTGGCAGTGCTGGGGATCTCCCCTAGGGCCTTATGCATGTTAAGCAAGTTCCCTATGACTGAGTTACACACAGCCTTTTTTTTTTTTTTTAATGCTTTTTGCTGTGGTCAGATTTGTCTCCTGCTTGCTGGAAACTGTAGAGAATTTGCCACAGAGAATCACAGAACAGCAAGCCCAGAAATGATACAGAAACTCAATTCTGGAGATGTAGTGTGTGGGGCCACAGAAGCCCAGACATGCTGGCTCCTGTTGTCCTGGAGTTGGCAGTGTTAAAGCAGCCTGGGAGTCACCTCACACTGGAAGGCTCTTGTGACTGGCAGAGTTGTGACTGTGGGCTGCAGGAGAGCTTGAACTGTTAAGAGAGACTCTCAATCTTAATCCACAGTCTGGAAATGAAGTCTCAATTTCAAGTTGTTATTGTTTTTGGTGTGAGGGATGGAACTCAGGGCTTTGTGCATTACGAACACATCCTCTACCACTGAGCTACATCCCCAGCAAGTCCAGAGCCATTTGTAATCGTTGCTTTAAAGATGTGATTTAGTTCTGACTTTCCCATTTGGGGTTTGTTATGACATGTATCTATATGTCCCCAAAGCCTCATGTCCTCATAGGGAGCTTCTGGAGGTGGCTGAATCTAGAGTGTGCAATAATGGGATTAAGGGTGTGTGGTAGTAGATTGCTCAATTGGTTTATCATAGTTCTGGGTGTGGATAACAGGAAGCCCCATGCTGAGTGTGGGTGGCACCCGCTTGTAGCCTGTATAGGGAAGTTTGCTACTTGCTGCCTTCTGCCCGCCAAGTCATGAACTTTTTCCTCAGTCACACTACCCTTCCTTGGTGCCAGCTACAGATGACACCTCTACAAACTATGAGCTGAAATAAACCTTTCCTCCTTTGACTTGTGGGTGTCGGGTATTTTGTCTCAGCAACAAGAAAATTAACTAATACAGGGTTACTGGTAAGAAATCTGACACTCTTTCTGAAAATTTTATTTCCTTACATTTTTGTTTACAGTGATGGGGAACTGAACCTGACCTCACCCATGTTAGGCAAGTGCTCTATCACTGAGCTACATCCCTAGCCCTAACTTTTTTTCTTTTCAAGCCATACACTTTCCCCAGGTGACCTCAGTCAATCTCAGCATTTACCATTTATGCTTTGGTGACTTCAGAAATTATACTTCCTTCCCAGTCTTCCCTAAGGTACAACTTCTATCTCATATGCATCTCAAAATATTTCCTCTCCTCATTCCCTTCTTTTTTGGGTGTGAGGGGGTTATCAGGAATCGAACTCAGGACCTCGTGCTTGCCAGAAAGGCACTGTGCTGCTCAGTTATATCCCGAGCCCCTCACTCCCCTTTCAGTACTTTTGTTGAGCCTATAATCTCCCAAATAGTCTGCTTTCACCTCATTCTAATCTAACCAAGACACAGTAGCTGATGAGACTCAGAAGCCTAACTATCCAGCCTTCAAAATTGTCTCAGGATAATGTGCAGTCTTTTACTGTGGCCTATGTAGCTCCATATCGTCTGCTACTCCCAGTTGCCCTCTGACCTCCCTGACCTCCTAACTATGCTCTTCCTCTCGCAGCACCAAGCACAATTCTTCCTCAGTGCCTTGGCCTTAGTTACTCCCTCTGCTGCCTGAATGCTCCTTTCAGATATCTGCATGTCATACTCCCCCTTACTGTCTTTGGACTTTTGCTCAAATATCACTTTATCAATGAATGAAGCATTTCCACAGAATTATAACCATTTCTAAGCATTAATTTTGACCTGGCAAATTGGGCATACTAATCAATAATAAATTCATTGGCATTCAGAAGTCCATTAGTAACTGTTAACTTCAGTAAGATTAATAGAAAGGAAAAAAGTTTGATACAAATGCAAGCTCTCACTATTGTGTCCATTTGGATAGATCACGTTGGTCCTCAGAGGTCAGTAATTTTGAGCACACCTCCACGTGGAGATGATTTCATGGTAGTCACTTGTGTTACTTCTGCCGCACCAGAGAGCTATTTCCCAGCACTCTTTAAATATACCTGTGACGATCCTGCCCACTTAGCACTTATTTCATTTTACAGTTCTTATTAAACTTCATGCAATAGAACTGAGACAGTGTGTTAAATTGTCTAGGAAATCAAACATTTATAAAAACTTTTAAAATTGTGATTAGTAAGAGGCATAATTGAATCTCGGATGAACTTAATATATCTCTTCTTTGGCAATCAGCCCTCAGATTTCAGGATTATGAAAAACATACCCAGTTTTGATCTAGCTACAAAAACAATAAAGCCGTAAAGTAAGAACTGCCTACTCCTTTAAGACCAGAATCAAGCAAATGGCCAGGCAGATGGTGGTTTAAAACAGAAGGAATCCTGGGGGGCACGTGGGAAGGGTGAGGAAGACGGGGAAATTGAAAAGACTGCAGAAAACAGTCCAAACTTTCCTCTGCTCCGTCTTTATGCCTTCTGACCTATAGAACTTGCTTACTGTCTTGCCTCAGGTTGGGAAAAAATTGGGGGAAACAGCCTTAGAATCAGGATACACCTCAGTTTGAACTCTCTTGGCAGCTAACTGAGTTCTAAGTCCTTGATTTATGTAAGTGATAATCCCTTCCTTATGGAGAGGTTCTGAGAACAAAAGGAATCGCAGCACCACATCCATGTGAAAGGCTTCCTTCCATCTGAATCGCATTTCCTGTCCTGATTTTGTGCACTGTATCCCCTCAACATCTGCTACTCAAGGTGTGGGCTGAGGACTGACAGCATCAGCAGCCCTGGAAGTCTCCACAGAAGTGCAGTCACGGACCTCACGGCAGACATGAAGGTGTGGAAGTGTGGGCAGCACCGTCCCCATGGAAGAGCCCCATGGCTTCTAAAGACCTGGCTGTTAGCCACATGTGAGCACTTACCTGGCCATTCAGTCATTGTATTCCTTGCTGTGTGAGGAGAGGTGGAATATGTGCATTTTTCACATTTGATACATGTTGGCAATGTCAGTCTGGATAAGCTGACCTGGACAGCCTACCAGTTGCGGAGCAGGGCTAGCTAGGTAACACCATCCCAGGCCTTGCAGATGATTCTCGGGGAGCTTACAGACTGCCCCTGGGTCAGATGCCCCGGTATTTCCATCAACTGGAGGGAAAGCTGAAGCAAAGAAGTGGTTATTTATAATTCCCCTTGAGTTTAGGAGATAGATACTAGGGAAGACGGAGGCAGAGAAGAATATTCTCTTTTTAAGGGAATTGGAAAAAACAACACAATTCAATTACCTTCAAGATGCGCTAAGTATTTGTCCTAAATGAACATCTGGAAGAATTTTACTCAAGTACAAGACAAGTAGCAGCCAGAATTAAAACAATAACAACAGAAAAATGTCTTTCCAACTACACTGCTTAAAAAAACCAAAAAACCTTTAACCGGCTTATTGAGGATTCTCAAATGTCTTTGGGACATAATCTTAATTTCCCCAACTTCCTGCCTTTAATTTATTAAAACTCCCTTTGGCAATGGCTTCCAAGTCTCTTAAACCAGCTTGGCCAGATTCCATAACTGGCAAAGCATGTCAATGTTTAAACCTACTTAAAATTGAAAACTAGTTAAAACAGTGGAATTATACATTCCTCTTTGCATGATTGGAAGGTTAATTCTTGAAAATCACCTTTTGCAGAATCAATATATTTTATATATTAAAAACTAGTTAAAGTAATATGCTTTCTTAATGTAGAATTTAATTTAGTAAATCTGGTGTTTAGCTGTACGAATGATCTTAACTGTTATCTTCCAACCAGGTCCATGCTTTCTTTCTCATATTTTCAACGCCTAGAAATTGTGGGCACCGGAGTAAGTTGTTATCAATAAAATGTTCAGACAAACTAACCTTCAAAGCTAACTCCTAAAGGGCAGAGGCTATCATGTTACTTAAAAAATAATGGCAAGGAGGGGAAACACACTTGCTCAAATGCTTAGAGTCGATAATATAATGACAGGCAGTACCTTTTGTAAAATGACAAACATGTTTTGACTTCCTTCGTGTATGTTGTACTTCAGAAGATTTATATAATTTCCCTCTGTTTAGAAGTGGTTTTTTTTCTTTTCTTTTTTTTTGTCAAGGATCTAGTATAAAGAGCTGATGCGTAAGGTATCAAAATATTATACTTCAACATATTTACAGCAGGAAAACACTGACATAATGTGATAATAACTTCAAGGTTTGGCAGTTTAGGAAAGAAATTTAAAAAAGGAAGGAAGAAAATTTGAAGTCTTGTAAGGAGTACTAGGCATTTAAATATTTTTACTTGAGGAATGATTTGAACTATCAGTAATATATAATAGGATGGATATGTCAAATAAAAGTAATATAAATTAATCTGTAAGTTGCATACAATCAAACATTATACAAAGTTATAATTAAGAAATGCCTTAGGGGAAGAAAATAACTTTTCATTATTACAAAATGATTTCACTGCAAATTCCAGGTATATCACTATATAAATATTCCCAAAAAAGTTTGTGCTCATTTCACTGGGGACACTTAAGTAAGTAGGTTCCTGCAAGACAACTGCAAGGAAAGTTTTTTCCCAGGCCATGACTAGTTACTAATTAAACACTTTTTAACGATTCAGAACATCCTGCAGGCACCAGATGTAAGCAGGTATTGCATAAACCAATGGAGACAAAACCTACCATGAATTTGAATGCTACTCCAGATTAGTCACCAAAAGCTGAGGAGACTTAGAGGTACTGGTTCGCACTGGTCAGTGCATGCATAAATCCTGTGGATGGAACCATTTCTAGATTTAAAAGATTCTCCTATCTCTTGTTCATCAGTGATCTTCCAAAGTGAAGGTCAACTGAGCTGAGCTACAGGACAAGACATGTGCCATAACGAATGCCTGGATGGTACTGGTATCCTCTCCAAGAGGTTTAGAACTGTGTAGAACTTGAAAGAGACTAAAATAAAGATTAGAGGGTAACTGCATAGCCAGTGATGGCAAACCTTTTAGAGCCTTCAAATGACACAAACAGCCCACTGCGGAACACGTGCCATAGGTTCGCCACCACTGGCATAAACCATTAGATGGCAGTTTTGGAGGATAAACTTGTGTCAGGCCTAGATGGACCCCCACCCTGCCTCCGTGCAGCAACAAGACAGCACAGAACAAGGACTTCCAGTAACCACCATCTGTTCATGCTGCCAGGTGACGCAAAACAAAAGGAAAGGAAATAAAGGCATAAAAGTAAAACAATGAAACAGTCACGAGTAAAGAGGTCATCCCACTAATAAAGAGAAAAGGACAAGGTCAGCACATGAGAACTCTCTTGCTTCTTTCAAATAAGACAGGCAACACTTCATTTAGATCACCAAAAATAACATTTTATAGAAAGGGAACCATGACATTACTCAACAAAGTACAGTTGTAAAATCTCAAACAAGACAGGCAATGCTTTATTTAGATCTCCAAAAATAACATTTTATAGAGAGGGAACTGTTACAAGTAAATGTATAGCTGCAAATTTCCTTTGGCCATCAATATCTCCTCTAAGACTCTGAGACAACTTCGTGGTTTCCAAGTACCAACTAAAATCGGTTGGGCAGAGTCGCTCAGCCTCACCACAAGCATGAAAATAGTCTGCAAAAATATCTTCTTTAGTGCTAACAAATAACTCAACAATGTGGCTCTCACTAACAATTAGCTGCAATGTCTTCCAAAACAGCCTAACTTATGTACACTCTCCCGGACGTTTCACTATGAACAGCTGTCTTTGCCTGCCACCACAGATGTCCTATGTAACAGTAAGGGTTTTATCTGAGCTATGTTCAGGCACCTGGGAAACAATTCTTAACAGAGATACTACAGTAAGTGGGCAATTCACCCTGTCGCAAAAGGACCAAAAAAAAAAAAACAAAAAAGAAGGCCTGCTGTCTCACTAGTTCGTCACCTGAAATCCAGAATACAAAGCCAAACAGGCATGTCCTCACAGAACCATCCAGACGTTAATAAATTGCCCTGGGGTTCTTGGTGCTATAGTGTGCCTCACACGCAGCGACATAAGCTGACTCTGGGAAGAAGTCATCATGGTATTCTGCTAAAAACCTAAAAAAAGGAAAAAAAATGGACCTGATGAATATCATGCTCAGGGCTGAATATCATTAAGCAAAATATTAACTTTCAACCAACTCTAACGTTTCAACTCATTGTGTTAGGGAGAAGAAATGATTATAGTCTTGATTTCTATATAATGATTACTTTCACTATACTCATCTGGCTTCTAAGTTAATTATTATTTATCTGAATCCCTTCACCATCAGCCGGTATAACAGAACCTAAAGCAGAACCTGAACTCCACTAGGTGGTAGTCTGGTTATGGATATATTTCTGTGAAAAAAAGCCTCTCAGTATTTTCCTGTTTTTCTTTTTTTCCTTGCATATATATTTTTTGTTTTTTTCCTATTTTTCAAATTATAAAAAATAACAGGTAGGCATGGTGGCACATGACTGTAATCCTAGCTACTTGGGAGGCTGAGGCAGGAGATTCACTTGTTCAGCTTAGCAAGACTCTGTCTCAAATAACATGGGGTAGGAATACCCCAGGTTTGATCCATAGATCTATAAAGCACACACATATGCATGCACGCACACATACACACAACTCAATATATGTCACTTAAGAAATGCATGTTTCGGGGCTGGGGATTTAGCTCAGCGGCAAAAGCGCCTGCCTGGCAAGCGCAAGGTCGTGAGTTCGGTTCCCGGTACCGGAGAAAAACCAAAAAAAAAAACCAACAAAACAAAGAAATGCGTGTTTCTTTTATGTATGAAATTATCCCAAAATTGGACTGAATAATTAGCAATAACATTTTGTGTCCTAATTTGCAATGGTATAAGGTATTATGGTTCTAAGTTATAATACCAAAACACAAAAAGACTAAATTCTACCTGAAGATATATGTTGAAACCTGGCTGTACGTTCACGAGTCTGCAACGTATACCTGACACCCTGACTCAAACTCTTGCTGATTTTGCTATGAGGGTTTAAAACACCCTCATAATATTCACTAGCAAAGGAATTTGTTTTATGCTGGTTTTCCCAGCTACCTCCCAACTGTTCAAATAGCTAAACATGTACAACACCCTCTTTAGGAAAAAAACAAGTCAAAATCCATTTGATAGCTAAGTCTTTTTTCTTCTGTGATTGTACCCATTACAGAGCCCACTGTGATTAATTAATGTCGTTGGATGTATCTTTTAAACCTCTTACTATACTTATTTGTAAATCCTCCTAAGTTATTTTTAAAATCCTAATCTCTACTTTATATTTGGAATACTCCAAAATTAGCAGGTTTCCCTGTGCTAACTTGCAGTTGTCTCTTCATATTTTCTTGGCACAGTTTGATTTCAGTGTAAAAATATTTGCATCAAATAGAGTTACAGGTATGAGGGGGAAGCTGGGAGTGAAGAGGGTATTTTTGAAATCCGTTTCCAATAAAATGCTATAAAGCTTAATTCCACTCACCAAAATGTTGTTCAAACTTCCTATACCAAATTATACTTTAAAACTACAAGAACGAGTTGGGTGTGGTAGCCATGCCTATAACCCCAGCTATTTGAGAGGCTGAGGCAGCAGGATCATAAATTCAAAAGGCTAGGAAACTTGGGTATATCCTGTCTCAAGAAAAAAAGGAATGAAGAAAAGGAGAAGGAGGGTGGGAGGAAGGAAAGAGAGAGAACTGGGAGCATGGCTCAGTAGCAGAGTACTTACTTTGTATGTGCAAGGCTCTCAGTTCAATCCTCAGCACCGCAAAACCAAACCAAGAAAGCACAAAAGACTAATTTCCCAGGTTGGGCACTCTCCACTCTGGTGAGTCCTACTAGCTTAGTCAGGGTGGGGCCTGCCTTAGAAGGAAAAGGTGCCCTTTACAGAGGAGAAGAGAGGGTCAGGTAGGAGGGTCTCACTGGACAAAGCAGAGTGGAGACTAGCTGGAAGGCCTAGCTCAGGAAGTAGGCAACAGATACCTGGATGGGAGAGGGGGCTACTGGAGCTCAATCATGGAAAGGACAGTAACGATAAGGGAGCAAATCCTTGTAGCAAAAGATCCCACTTGCTAAGAAAATGACTAGCTTTGTCAGGTGAAGAAGTCAATGTCTTTCTCTGAATTCACAAACATCAGCACAGACTAGGGGTCAATTATCTTAACTCTAAGGCAAATCCAAATATCCAAACTGTAAAGGCTAATCTTTAAATTAGTTTGTGTGCATTGGTTTGTGTAACAAACCAAAGTCCAATGCTTAAGGCATTCTTAAATGAAAAAAATGCACTAAACTACTGTTAATCTCAATCATGTCACTTTAGAAAATTTACTATTTACAATGTTATTCAACTGGATTCTTCTAGGTCTCCAAAATCCTTTTACCTCTGCAGAGTACGTGCCCTTGACTCAGAGATTTGGGAGAAGACAAATACCAAAACAACAAAAAGAACAACCACCCTCCCCTTAAATTACTATTATGGTGAGAACCCACCATACTTAGGTAACAGTGCTCCTATTTAAAATACTGTAGTGCTACTCTCCACATGTGCGCAAGAGTATTGAAAAAGTCACACATACAGTAGCAGAGGCACATTTTGACAAAGTAATAAAAATACCTCAGAAAAAGATCAAAGTGCTTCAGTAAAGCTTTCAGATTCTTCTCAGAAAAGGACATCTTTCCAAGGATTTCTGGAAGTTTTACTGCATTAAAAGTAAAGGCAAACATATTTGTAGTGAGCAGAATGTGACACCACATAGAATATATTCTTGGATCATCTGGGACCCTGTTTCCTTTTTGAATCTGAAATTAACATTCACATTATCAAACAAAAACTTACAGAACAAAGGTACAGTAGTACTACAAACATGACGCATACAACTTTTATGACATTTAGGATTTATTCAATGCCTTTCCTTTGAAGAGGTCACCTTTGGATGAGTTTTCTAAGAGCTCGAAATTGAAAAATTAGATATTTATAGCCCAAACCACAAGAAGTGCATAAGCTAACAAGAGTGTTAAATCAGAGCTAAGTATGAAATGGAAAGAAGAGAGCAGGGGCTGGGATTCTTACCAAACAATCGCAGCAAATGCTGTGCCCCGTAAATATAAGAAGGTGGAGGTGGCTGGTCACCTGGAGGGTAATTGTCAGGCACAAGCTTCCAGGAGAGGACCTGGAAAAAGCACAATGTGCATGCCTTCATTACTAACGGAGACACTTCCGATAACTGAATCGTATGACAGTAGATTGTATGAAGAGGGAAAAATGTGCCACCACATCAAAATAAACACAAACGTACAAATGTAAAAAACAGCGAGGGGCAGAATGACTTAAAATTAGATGAAGGAAATATTTGATTTCTTAATTTTCAACAGCTCTTTCTACAAATAATTGACACTGTTTTGGTCACTTAGACCTTTTTCCCTTATTAGAAGTACTGTACTCCTGGGTCAGAAAAACAATGAAGCATGAAAAAGTTAACCAAAGATGTCATACATAATGTCGTCCTTGTTTTGAGATCCCCTAATTTCCTGCAGTTAGATTCACTGTGGGAACTAATACGAACCTTTAAGATCCATGAATCAACTGACTTCCAACCTGGTAACTCCTTTTTCTGCCTCTACTCTGAATTTCAGAACTGTGGGTGGACTTGGGCTTTTGTCAAAGTGAGAGCTGCATTTCAAAGCTCTGATGAATTTCCCTAGAAATATTTCAGCAAATTGGAGACCCTGAGTCTGTTCTACTCATTTGTCTCTTTGCCTTCCGGGAGACATTAAGGTTTCACGTGGAAACAGTCACTTTGCAGGATATGCTGGGAGATAAAGCAGAAGAGTGCTCCAAAAAGATCAGAACTGCTTCTCAGTCAATTTGCCAAAATGAACCTGTAGCACACCAGGACTGCGGTGGTGCTGCTGGACTCCAGGATGAAGGCCCTAACTTCACTTAGCTCCTGCCTTGTTGGCTCCAGACTCTTCAACCGCCCAGCCCCGTGCCGCCCTTCTGCGCAGCAGACTGCTGCGAGCAGGACTGTCAGCATCTTTATACCATGCCAGCACCTAACCCAGGGCTTGTGGCTGAAACGTGGGAAACGCTTGCACAGTGACACTCAGAGGGACATGGGGCAATTTGTAATCATCAGATGCATAAACCACATGCTGTATGCAAAGGCAGGTCACTTAGGAAGCAAATCGGCAGCAATTAGTTCAGTATTTCAATGCAATACATAAACTCCTGCTTATCAAAAATACATTTTATGGGGAAAAGAATAAGTTTCCAGAGGAGGGATTTTTGGTGGGGAATATCTAAGGGCTACCTGTAGATCTTAATTGGCATAGTCCAGGTCTTCAGCGCTACAGAATGAACCACGGGAAATTCAGGTGAAGAGCCATTGTTGAAACACTCAGTAACAGTGCTCAGGGATGTGGGAATTCACTAACGGCTCCAAACCTTGTGAGAGTCTGCTGAACATCCTTTTACCAGAAAGCACCCTTCTTTACTGTGGTTTGCAGCTGTACCTGATACCACTAGATGGCAGCCTCGAACCAGGGACCAGAGTAGAAATGGTCCTTGTGTAAATATTCCAATAACCTTTTAGAGACATGATTCCACTTAAATAATAAAAGCTGCAATGTCTCCTTGCCTGAAAAAATCACAGCGCTAGGGTCAGCTTACACTAGAAATTTCCTAACTTACCCTCAATGATCATAACATAAATGGGGGTTGCTAACTCCCATATCTGCGGTCAGCAAACTATAGCCCATGGGCCAAATCAGGCCAAGGGGCATGTTCTCCAAAAAAAAAAAATCAAACGAATAATACTTCATGTTATGTGCAAATCATATGAAATTCAGCTTCCAGAACCCAAAAATGAATCTGCGGGCAGGTGCCTGTACCTGTCCATGCTACTTTCATGTTATAAAAACAGATTTGAGCAATTTCAAAAGAGATCATACAGTGTGCACACTGGGGCCTGGGATGCAGCTCAGCGGCACAAGTGGCTGCCTGGCAAGCACAAGGTCCTGAGTTCAATCTCCCCTACCAAAAAAAAAGAAGAAAAAAAGCCATACCATACAATACGCACACTGAAAATATTTACAATCCAGCCCTTTATACACAAATGGTTTTTGGTTCTTTTGGTACCAGTAATCAAACTCAGGACCTCATGCTTGCCAGGCAAGTGCTGCACCGCTGAGCTATATCTCCGGCCTTATACAAAAATAATTTGATGGTCCCTGTTCCTATCACTAAATGCAACTCCTACTCATTTTAAAAATAACAGAAGAAACCAAAGAAATCCCACCATACAGCGAATTCACAGACTATCCCAGTGGACTAAGACTTCTTCTGAACCCCAGAAATGCTCACAAAATATGTAACTTGAGTGATCTTAAAAACAGTTGTAATATTAAGTTTCCTCATCTGTGAAATGAACATCAGGTAGCTAGGCTGTTCTCAGGAATTCAAGGTAACAGGTTCAAGTATCTGGCACCATGCTGGTATACAGACAGCATGCCCTCAAAGGGATTGTTATTAGGATTACTGCTGATAATGGAGGAAAATCAGATCCCAAAAGCAGGGGTCAGAAAACCACTGCCTGCTAGTCACATGTGACCCAACCATTGACTGCTTCTATGCTGCCCAGGCTAAGCATAGATTTCACGTTTTTAAATGAAAGACAAAAGAACATTTCGTAACACATGAAAACCATGTGCTATTCAAACTTCAAAACCCACAAGTAAAGTTTCATCAGAACACAGAACACCCATTTTATTTCCATATCGTCTCTGGTTACTTTCAGAGTTGACTAATATTAACAGATGCCATGTGACCCACAAAGCCTAAAATATTTACTGTCTGGACCTTAGCAAAAGCAGCGCATTGATGTCTGCTCTACAGAATGAAAATACAAATATTTCAGTAATTGCACTTATTTAGAATGGAAGACAGTTCTAAGTATAAAGCTAAAACCCTAAATTAGATATGCCTCTCCTTTCATATAATAAGCATGTTTCTGAAAAACTATATGAGAAGAGACTTTTTAAAAATCAAATTATATTTTCCGAAGTACTTGGAGAGCTTTCTATTTAAAAGAACCCCAGGAGGAAGCCTCTCTTAGAATAAGAATGCTGTTGTAATGCAAATGAATGCCTCCTAATTTATCTGTTTTCTACATTGAAATAAACTCCAGTGTATTCAGAATAAAGAGCAGGATCTTGTGGTTAATTGAATATGCATGTTAATTTGGAATCTCCACATATACCATGTGTTGATTACTAATTTTCGGAAAACGAGAATATAATAAAATGCAATAAAACACACTTAACATTAACAATGAGCTAGGATTTAAGCAACTACAAAAAGTAAAGCAATCATTAGAGATGAACATCGAATACTTATCTCATTACCTCATTTATTTCATTAGTTCTTCTACCTTCAAAGCCAGCAAACACACCACTCCCTTCCTTACTAGGAGTCAGAGGAATGGGGGAAGACGATCTGCTATGAACAGGTGTCTCTTGAAAAGAAAAAGGTGTAATTATTTGCCCATGAGTTACAAAGCAACTGCATTAAAGACTATCATCAAGACTGTTATAAAAAGCAGAACATAAATCTAAATTGATTCTGAGAAATTAGGAATCTTTAACAGTAAGACTTTCCTCCTATAAAAAAAAAGATTGCATCTGGAATATCATTTGGTTAAAAAAGAGAGAGTCCTGATGCTTGTTATAGCATGGATGACCCCGGCGAATGTTATGCTAGAGGGAAAGGAGCCAGCCACAAAGGGTCACATACTGCGATTCCATTTCTATGAATTGTCCAGCACATGCAAAGCCATAAAGACAGAAAGCAGCGGCTGTGAGAGGCTCACACAGAGGGGAAACAGGGAACAACTGCTAGTAGGGATGGCGCTTCTTTTGGGGGTGTTGAAAATGTGTCAGAGTTGATCCTAGAGATGGTTCACAACTCATTGAATGTGTTAAAAGCCACTGAACTGAACCCCTAAAATGGGTGAAATGTATGCTACGTGGATTATGTTGAAAAAACTGTTAAAAGTGCCACTGAACTATCACTTTATAATGGTTACTTTCATGTGTGAATTTTCTCTCAATAAATAAAAATAGGAAGAGAGAAACAGAAGAGAGACAGCGCTTCATCTTTTAGGAACTTACAAAAACCCATGCCTTTTACCCTTGCCAGGTGAATCTTCTGCTCTTCACTCAACCAGTGCTTATTAACCGCCTACATACATATCAGATGGTTCCATCTACATGAAATGCCTCGAATAGGCAAGTGTATGCCAGAGAACGCGGGGAGGGGCTCAGGAGGAATGACTGTAGCGCATGTGGGTGGTGAAGATGTCTGGAACTGGTTTTGGTGATGGTTGCGTAACTCTGAATGCATTAAAAACCACTTTAAATGGGTAATTTGTAGTCTGTGGATTCATCTCAAAACTGCTAAAAAAAATAGCATCTGATTTTTTCTGATACTTGAATATTCAAAAGGATTCTTTTAAAGGCATGTCTTGAAAACAAGAACTAAAACAAAACCCTCTAGAACTGCTCATTTTGAACACATCTTTAGGACTCTCTACAACATGGGATTCTGATAATTCAGTCTGCTCACACGAAGAGGTGGAGAGGATGAGGAAAAAGTTCAGGACACAGAGCCCAGTCCTACCCTTCCCACCACCTCCCTGTGCTACGCACGCCAGCTGCTCATCCTTCTAGGGCTGTTTCCTCCTCCGGGAGGCAGGCAGCCTAGCAGTACTTGGGACTCATCCTGGAATCGCACACTGTATACCCACAGGCATCGAGGCAGCCTGGGGTCCAGCCCAGACTGAGCACGGAGCAAGCGGCTCTCCCGCCCTGGCTTCTGGCACAGGACCTACTCTTTTCCAGGTGCAGGAACAGCTTGGGCATGCTGGCGGATGTGTCCTGCTGCCGCCTCTTGGGCTGCGGCGAGGCGCTGCTCTCGGACAGCCGGTCACAATTGGTGCTGTGGCGTGTGGACCGCCGCAGAGACTGCATGGCTTCTGGCTCGGCTTTGCGCCTCTTGGGGGTGGCAGGTTCACCAGTAGTCGGCTGACTCTCTGTGGACTGTGGCGTGGACGGATTCAACAAAGGTGGACTGGGAGAGAGCTCCTCCTGGCTCCTAGGCAAGAGGGGCAATGTCACATGCGGCCACCTTGGAGCCTCTGCAGAATCTGGGGACATCTTAAAGGACCTCCTAATTGGAAACCTGCTTTCCCTCCAGTACAGCAGCATAGCTGCAACCCTCAATGTGCCAAAACACATACTTTTTTAGAGTCACTAAATATATAAAGTCATTTTAATCCTCTCCATAACTCTGCAAGGCAGGCTGGCATGAAAGACGATAATGCTTCTTTTCTATTTTCTTAGAGCAATGGCTCTCAAGTGGGAGTACTTTTGCTTTAAAGGACAGCTGGCAGTGAATGGAGACAGTTTTGATTGCCACAGCTGAGGGAAGGTAAGCCACTGCTGTCTAGTTGCACAGGCGTGTCCAACCTTTTAGCTTGCCTGGGCCACACTAAGTAAAAAGAAATTGTCTTAAACCCCTTATACATAATACAGTTGATGTATATAAGTAATGGACTTCCTTTGTTTTTTATATTTGTTATTATAACACTGAAAGAAAAGAAGTCAAGCAGCTTGCAGGCTGCAGGTGGGACACATCTGGGGAGACCGGGTACTGCTAAATATCCTACGTTGCATAGGATGGCAGCCAAAACAGAGAATGATCCAGTCCAAAACACCCACAAGGCTGAGGTTGAGAAGTCCTCATCTGGTTACAGAATAAGAATACTACATCATCTACCTATAGCCTGGTACAGTGGCATGTGTCTGTAATCCACAAGGCTGGGGCAGGAGAATCACCACTTTCAGCCCAGCCTGGCAAACTTAATGAGACCTTATCTCAGAGTAAAAGAAAAAGGACTGGGGATGTAGCTCAGAGGTAGAGCACTTGCCTGCCATGTTTGAGGCCCTAGGTTTGATCCTCAGTACTTAAAAAAAAGAAAGAAAGAAAGAAAGAAAGAAAGAAAGAAAGAAAGAAAGAAAGAAAGAAACACAGACAGACAGACTACTATAGCATCTTCTCCAAATATAACTACAGAAAAAAATCACTAGCATTGCAGTCCCCCGGGATACTGGGAATCTCAAGATGTGGAGTAGGCCATGGGGACTTCAGCACAGGTCCCCAGTGAGCACCAGTCTCTCAGCTGGGGTGAAACTGTCATGGGGAAAAAAGAAGCTACCAAAGGGAGAGAGTGGAGAGGCAGAGTGAGAACCAAGAGCCATGGGGCTAAGACAGAAGGGCTGAGTGGGAAAGGTGGTCGACGTGAAGCATGCTGTACGCCAAGTAGGATGTCACTCTCGCCTCTGGAGAAAGTCTAGTGCCCTCGGAGGGAGAGCAGTAGTAGAGAAAGGCAGATGATAAAGGCAGTAGATAAAAGCAGATAAAGGAATGGATGAGTAGAAAGCTTGAGAACAGACTGTCCTCAGAAAGAGGGGAGGGAGATGAGCACCTTTCAGAGATTAAGAATAATGACTTAGGCTGGGGAATCCCCCCCATCAAAGAAGATAGATCTCTTTCTTAGGAAATAGGGAGGTAGATCTTTTGCAAATGGCAAGGGGACCATGAGACGGACGGAGGGGAGAGGGTAGGTAGGGATGAAGATGTGTTATGCACATTTACCAACTCCCTATGAGGAGTGCGAGCACCACTTACTGTAAATATGTACTAATAAAATAAATTGAAAAAAAAGAATAGAGATTTGAGCACGTCTGGCCATCAAGGAAAGAAAAGTGGTGACACAACAGAGCGAGAAAGGAAGCAACCTTTACTAGGGCCAAAGGCTGCTGGCCCCTTGGGAACAGTCTCATTTAATTCTAACCACCCGGGAGCCAGGGGCTCATTCCATATCCAGAGGCAAATAAAAGAGGCTCAGAAGGAACCTTCCTCAGTCACACAGCAGCAAGTGGGGGGTGCAATTCGAGCCCTTCTTCTGCCCTTCCCGGCCTGTACTCCCATCACCTATCCCAGTCTTCTGAAAGATGTGGACAGCTGCTCACAACCCAACTCAGTTCTCTCCCCTGGAATCACCACATGGGCAAATCCTTCAGAGCCATGAGAAAGTGAATGTGACTTGAGCTTACACAGGGGAAGGAAAAACCCACCAGCAGGAGCGCATTTGAATCATTTCCGTTCTCCAAACACAGTGCTCCCATGGCATCAGACTGAACCCCTCCAAAAAGGAGCTGATTATTTCAATACTGACATCTGAGAGAGAAGGCGCAGACTGTTTAACTTACCTATTAGTGTTTGTAGCACTTTCTTTAATTGGAAGAAAAAATTTAGACGATGTCACCTTTTTATACTGAGCTTGTTCATATGGGTAGAGCAGAACCAACGGGAGCGTATAATCAAAGGTTATTCTCAGCCCATCCACCATCTCCTTACAAAGGTCAACGCTACGAGGATTAGAAAAAAGACATTAGAGACTCAATAAATGAGAGGTACTTTCCAAACTTTCCCAGCAAAAGTGCCCGTTGTTAATAGGGCATGTCTCCCCCACCCATTTTTGGTCTCTTCTTAGGGCAGACTTCTTATACATTATACATTATTTCTAGACATACAAAGAATGAAATGAATCTATAGAGGCTAACAATAAACACTTAAATAGAGAAACACACCTATATTATAAAGTGCAGACAGCATGCTAGTGACCGTAACTTACCCATTTGACACAAATAGGTTTAATGCCACATGAGAAGTCCCAGCAGCCTGCATGGTTGAGAGTGGACAGGTGGACAAGTACCCGATGCACTCCTAACCTGGTTCAACTCCAACATTCTACCTATCTGACTCTGGTCCTGCCACGTGATATAAGCAGGCAGGATATGAGGAAGGCTAATCTGACTAGAATCAAGACCTGTGTGTAACCATTCTTTGATCAAACTCTCATTGCTTTTGCTGGTGCTCCTTAGGGAAAAAGACTTCTGGCCTTTTATAATATCACTGCAAATACTGGTCCCAGTGCCAAGGTAATACACTATCAATCCAAGCCAAATGCACGAAGAGTTACCAAAGATTTCACAAATGCAACACTATTTTGATATTTGATTATTCAATGAGTTAGCAACAAATTAATCACCAAATGATACATATGAAAATTCAAAATAATTGAATGGAAAAAGCAGTCCTTGTTCTAAACCCTAACACCCAAAGAGGGAACCACAAGATGCCAAACACGTTGGTACTCACTTCTTTTCTGCCGGAATATAATGCACATTCATGTTGGCATGCATCATGGCATGATGGTGACGAGGCCTCTCATTGGCTGAAAAGGCTGCATTGATAGCAAAATGCTTCACGTAGGATTCCAAAATAGTTATGATGTTGGTCTGGCATGGAAGTTTCACTAACTGTAACATAAATACAGACATATAATGTATGCATCCCAGGGCCGGGGATATAGCCCAGTGGTACAAGTGCCTGCCTGGCAAGCACAAGGTCCTGAGTTTGATTCCCAGTACCAAAAAAAAAAAAAAAACCAATGTACGCATCCCATTGTAGTAAACCACATATTCCAAGAAAGACTGCTTATATCTTTATCACCTTTTTTTCACAAACTTTAAGAAAATAAAGTTGTTTTGAACCTTCTTGGGAATTTTCTATATTCATTATGATTATAAATTAAATATATAAACACACATATATTACAATTAACATCACTATGATTCCTTCTTTCTTTCACCTGTCTACAACTTGGTAATGTCTCTACCACTTTTCAACTAAAAAACATAAAGCAAAGCCAATTCTGCTTGATTAGAACTTCTTAAAAAAATGTGCAGACTGATCGTAGTTCCCTCTGTTGATCATATCCTCATGCTGATCACATCATTACTTTTTTGAATAAATATAAGCAGTGATCATCCATCTCAGTGTTACATTAGAATAACTTGAGGGACCCTCTAAAAACTACACCCACAGAATGCACACTAGAACAGGAACGGTAAACCTTTTTGAGCTCTCAATGATAAACAGCTGGATGCAGCATGTGTGCCACAGTTTTGCCGCCACTCTCCTAGAAGATTCACCTGGGCAAGCCAGGGGTGTAGGAGTTTGAGGTTAATCAGAAGTACAGTGTCAGGGGCTGGGGACTTAGCTCAGCGGCAAAAAGCGCCTGCCTGGCATGCGCAAGGTCGTGAGTTCGGTTCCCGGTACCGGAGAAAAACCAAAAAAAAAAAAAAGTACAGTGTCACTGTCAGTGAACTTTAAAACCTGACCCCGTATAAAACTGAAGACATAAATTTCATTCCTCTAAGCTTATTACTTGAGTTTGGGATTGCAAACTACCAGGGCTGAATGAAAGCTCTTCAACAAATCCATGTCTCACAAGCTCTGCCCACATACCCGTTTCCTCCTGTTAATATAGTAACAATCATCTTCGAGTTGCTTCTTCAGAACTTCAGGGATGTCTATAGTTATTGTTCGTTCTTCCATTTCCTTTCTTGTTTGCAGCTCTAGTTCCTCTTTCTGTAACATTGCAATTCACTTTTAATTATTTAAAACAACAGGCGAGTCTACATACAAAGATGACCTGCCACATGAGTGACTGTTATGAAACAGTTAACTCTGAACATTCACATTATGCCACATGTTCTAATTAAAAGTTGCTAACGGCCCAAAATGAACTTGTTTTATAGCATTCACTGCGTTGAAAATACTTATTTTGTTTCTTACCCATGTACATTTGCCACTGGGGTTTATGTTATCTTTGGAAGCAGGGAAGAGAGGCCAGACTCTGTTATACTCCGCTGAAACATTCAACCATTACAAAACACAGCCCACAATTTTAGCAGAAGACATAATTACAATTTGTGGGAATATTTTACAGGTATAAAGAGCCACTAGGAGGCTCATGTAGTAACCATGAATTAGATTGTTTTTCCTGAAGTATCAAGTAAAGATTTATAATATTGGTCCAAAAATGTATCTCTAGAAAATAATTCATAATTAGAAAATTTTACCATAAAATTTTACCACTGAAATATATACCAATGACAGAGTTTTAATGATAAAAACTTTTTTATACCACTTCAGGCTTTTCTTCACTATCACTTTCGTCACTTATTTCTTCATCCTTTTCTTCACTGTCATCAGAGGAAGTGCTTATGGCTATGTGAAACAAAACATCAGGCAAACTACTATTACATACTTTGCCAACTGTTATGTTTACAGATCTTTAGGTACAGTGTGCATCCTAGAATGATGATCTGCAGACCTGCATGTATTTTAAGTGCTAAACACAGATACTCTATTTTTGTGAATAGCATTTCACTTTAGGTAAATATCAATTTCAATGGATGCAAAAATCACATGAGATGATGATCCAAAAGTGTTTCCTCTGGTTCCCTGCTGGATTCTTACTTGGGGCAAAGCCCAAGAGGTACCAAGTAGAGAACAGCCCATCAGGAAGGACCTGTGAGGGGTTCATTCGTTGAAAAGGTAGCACTCATAAACATGATTCTGATAATGCCTTGTTAATGACGTAGTGATTTATCATGTTGACTGGTATTTTCTCAAAAACAGAAGGAGCACATATTATATAGCACATCACAACATGCTGGGGTTATATGAAATCAACTCATTGTAAATGGAAAACCTTTTAACTGAAAGTGCCCTGAATACACCAAGCATACTGAACGTCGTATCTTACTACTTTAAATGCGCTCAGAACACTAACACCTGGGCAAACTCATCTAATACAAAACTTACTTCACAATCAACTGTTAAATATCTCACAAAATTAATTAAAACCTGCACTGAAAGTGAAAAACTAAAGAGTTACATGGCTATGCTCTGACCCAGCTACACCTCTCCTGGGCATATTACTGGAAAAGGTAAAGACCTGATGTTATACTGATCCATGCATACTCATGTTTATAGAAGCGCAATTCACAATAGCTAAGTTCTGCAAACAGTCTAGACGCACATCAACAGTCAAATGGATTTTTAAAAAAGTGGCATATATACACAGCAGATATTATTCAGCCAGAGAGAAGAAGGAAATCTTGTCATTTGCACGAAAATGGATAGAACTTGAGACCATAATGTTAAGTGAAAGAAATTAAAATACATGGTTTCCCTTATATAAGAAACCTAAAATATAAGTACATAAAAGCATAAAATAAAGGCCAAAATGGCAGGAAACAAAAAGGCAGACATTTTAGAAATGGGGAAGGGAATCGGGAGAGAAGGAAAGTTAGAGAAGAGAGGTAAAGAGATTAAAGATGATCAAGATATGTTATATATATGTACCAACTCCCCAATGCCATCAATCATAATCATTATGTATTATGAACATAAACTAAAAAAAAAAATACCAAGTTAGGGACTGTCTGTGTGTAATGAATTTGAAATATTTCCCTGTCCATAAATCAATCTTCTCTTCAATCCTGAAGTATAAAACAACTAGAAAAAAGTTCTTTTAACCAAAGAAGATGAAGTCTAGCTACTCACAGTTTTCATCATTTTCATTTTTTTCTGCAGTAGGGGAGCTTTTTAAGACAGTGTCAACACCAGGCAACCTGCAGCGCTTCTTCTTTCTTCCAGTGCTTCTCCTGAAGAAGATAACCACAACTGAAATAAATTTGGACATCAACAGGTATGGGTCCTGGGATCAAAATAAGATAAACAATGAATCTTTAACGTCTTGAAACTTCAGTTTTATAACAAATGGTGACCTCCACTTTAGAATATTATACAACAACTATCCTGAAAACACTCATTTAGAATACTATAGGAACTCTTCATATAATTCAAATATTACTTAATAAACTTGTTGTTTTATGACTTTTATACCATAAAAATTCAAAACACTAAGAAAAATGCATTGAATAACACTTGTATTCTTACAGGCGAGCTACAGCTTTTCTTGCCAATTTACGCTGTAATCTACGATTTTCATCTGTATCACGAAGCACATGATCTTCGGCTGCCCATCTATCCCAGCTAATTGAACAAAAAAGAAGAGGGTGCAAAATTCAGTATTTTGGTTTCATATGAAACAAAAGCTAAAAGCACCTCAAAGGAACAGAAGGGACCGTTCCCCAGAATTACTGCATTTTTTAAAACTACGCAGACACTTTAATATCCCAAAAAAGGTACAAATAAGCTTAAAAAGTAATTTAGGCACAGAAACAATCGGGGTTTCCAAAATCACTCAAAGAAAATCTAAATATAATGGACTTATAAGTAATCATTCCTCAAAATAGGCAAGCTCTGAGAAAAAAAGCAAAAAAACAGGAAATGAAACTTTTCTACAAGTGTTTCTAAAACTTAAAGAAGTTTGCAATGTTTTTACGCTAGAAAGACGATCAATATTCAGTTCGGTTTAACAAGTGTACTCACCTTCTGTTCCAACCATTAAAATGGATCAGATATTCAGGGATCTTTCTGCCTTTCTCGTCTTTCCCAACAATAACATCGACAATCTGAAACAAGGAAAAATTGGCCACGAATGCCAGAACACACAGAAAATTAGAAATCAGATCAGGAAAACTAGATCACAGTGCTTTTTTTCAGCAGAAAAGAGCACATTATCTCCTTTTTTAGACCGACAGCTGGGTTGAACATTTTTCCTTTCAATACCAGTTTTTCCCCTGAGTGGATACCTCAAAATAGGAAACATCCGTCTAACCTCTCCATGATTGGTCTCTGAGTTTGAGACAGGGTGAAGCTTCTTAAGCCATTGGCCTGCGGATCTATCACTAATGAGAGCGCAGACCAAACAAGAGAGCTGCAGCCCTAAGGCCTCTGGGAGTTGTAGTTTCCCGCGCTCCACTGTGGCCAATGCCCAGATCGGATGTCAGGAGATTTGGACACCTCTGCCATCTATGCACCCCGAGAAAAGGACTGGAGCAAATGGTGAGGTGCATCAGCCGTGGAGAGACTCGGGCGGGAAGAGGGGTAGCAAAGGGACTTAGAAAACCGAGACAGGAGCTGCAGAGGAGCCCAAAGATAGAACAGAAACATGCGGGCGACCTTAGGGTGTCCTATAGGACAGCACCTCCCAAGCTTCCCTAAAGTCGCACCCGGGGCCGTCCCCTGTCGTTCTCATCAAAGGTTTCGCCCTGGTGACGCCAGGCACTGAGGCCAGCTCCCATCCCCAACACGCTGAAATGCTCTTTCCGCAGGGACCGGGGAGGACTCCGCTGGATACTCCTGCCCGCGACCCAGACCTGAGGACCTGTAAGATGTGGCTTTAGCCCCACAGACGCAAGTGGCCCTCACAAAGACACATGCAACTCCTTCAGGGTGCAAAGACCTGAGGATGCAAAGCACTGGGGCAACCCTGCCGTCTGGGTAGGGATCGCGGTCCACGGGAGGAGTCAACTTGAGTAAGGTCCCAAGGCAATGACATCGCTAGTAAGCGGCCAACGCTGTGGACCTGAGTAGGGCGGCCAGGGCCTCACAGGAGAAACACCGCAGGTTAAAGACCCTAGCTGACAGTCTACCTACACGCACAGCCTGCCTTGGCGCCGTGGGATCAAACTGCAGCCCCGGTCTCACGGCCGCGCGTGAGCCACGCTGCCCGACGGGAAGCGGAAGAGGAAGCACCACGCCCCGACTCCATGCGCGACGCTGCGCGAGCGCCCCCTGCTGCCCGCGCTGCCGTGCGCAGGCCAAGGAGCCCGGCCGCTGCCGAGGCTCCCCGCTGCTGGCCGCCCCCGCCCCTGCCGCCCACACCCGGGACCCCAGGCCCCCGCCTCCTCCCTGCCCCTCCGCGGTGGCACCTTGGCATCGTACAGCACCCGCGCCTTGGTGGGGTCTGGCTCGAAGCACAGCACTTTCTCTCCTGAATGGAATTTAAATTTCATGCCCTCGCTTGCGTTCATTTGCTCATCGCGGCGGAGGGCGAGGCTCCGGGGCGGGCGGAGCGCGCGCGG
>NW_004955544.1:1541188-1637078 GCF_000276665.1 Chinchilla lanigera
AGCCGGGCGCGCGCTCCCCCACCGGGGTGCGCCCCCTCCTGTCCCCGCCGGGCCCGGGGCTCTCCGAGGGCTGCTGGCGGGGACCGCGATCTTCGGAGAGACAGTCTCCTGTCGCCCCCATGGGCAAGGGTCCCGGCGTAGGCGCCCTCTCTGACCCGGTTGTGGGGGGCTCTTAGAGAGCTGGTCTCAGGTGGGCACCAGGCGGCGGGGAGCTGGACGGCGTCTGCCAACAGCAGTTGCCCGGCTGCGCGCGCGCGTCAACCCCCTTGGCAGAGCTGCGCGCGGAGGAGTATGGCCACGCGAGAAGGACGTTGTGCTGGAGCTGGCTCGAGACTAGCGGTGGCCTTGGGCGACGGGAGGAGGAGGACTTCCCAGGGAGTGACTGAAACACTCGGTCACTCTTCCCGAGGACAGGCAGGTGGCAGGCGCAGAACCCCCAACTGCCGGGGTGAGCGGTGTAGACAGCGAAGTAGATGGGTCCCTAAAGGGTCGTTAACATCTTAAGTGTCAGCTTGACGCACTCCCCGAATTCCTCCTTGGTCGTCCGTCTTCAGTAAACCAAACACTCCCCGAAGACCGGAAGCGCCATGAAGGCCACCGTTAACAGTACCTGCGCAGAGCGGGTGCTCAGTTCATGCTGGGGAAAGAACGACAAGTAATGGGGACTTGAAGGGCAGACCTCTAGAGATGGGAAGGATGGCGCTGCCCTCTTTTCTTTGAGGACTGGAAAGCCTTGGGCAGTGTGTTTATTGGATTAAAACCGGGCTAGAGAGCAGCAAGGAGGCTAATCTGCAGTCCTGGTGAACTGCTTCTTCTCCCACACTACTCTGCCCCTGACACACACACACACACACACGCACACACACTCTCTTCCTTGCCCAGCTTCCTGGTATACCCTTCACATTTCAGCTTAGGCAATGAGGACAGAAAAGCCCTCTGGCTTCCGGAGAGCAATCATACCCACTTCTAGTGTTCCCTCCCAGTACACTACTTACTTTTTCATGTAGTAACTCTTCTATAGAATGGGTTGTCCGTACGCAATGTGCTGTTCTTAACATGGAAGCTCCTTGAAGCTAGGGATGGGTGATATCTCATCCAATTCATCATTGTATACTCCTGGCACAAATAAATATTTAATGAATGGATGGACAGATTGCAGAATTATGAAATAGAATACATGACACTCAGTGGCCAATTGGATATGACAAAGGGGAGGGAAGGAGGACTCGGGTGACATTCAGGTTTTCTGGTATAAAGAGCTGTTATACTGAGCTCCACTGGGCAGGATAAGGGCCAGGAGAGGATGGACAGGTAAAATGGCCAAATAATGACCTATGTCTAAGGTAATACAATGCAGAACGAAAAGCTGGAACCACGATCCCTCTCCAGGTGGGGGCTTATCACAGAGGAGCTAAGTAAATAGCGATTTTCCCCCAAAATGGCACAGGTAGCTCTGAAGTACAGGTGACAGCATGCCGAGTGTACACCATAATCGAAATGTTAACCTTTCAATTTTTCTTGCGCATGAATGGAGAGTTCTACTCCTGGCTGTATCCTGTATAGGGCAAGTTTATAGCCACTCTCTTTAGTTTCTCCGATCCCACCTGTATCCTTAAACAGTATCTCTGTGCTCCAAAAAGCCCAAGGACGCCAAAGCCTTCAGGAGCCTAAAAGTTTCAAATGTTGCCAATGGCAGCACAACGGCTGCCGCCTCCCAGGTAGGATTCACTGGAGAGAGCGCTTCATCTCTAATGCAAGGTGTATCCTGTGTCCTCTTGAGTATAAAGGTTTAAGAATATGGTGAGCCCTGGAATCCGTTCTCTGTGACCCAGTTTCAGGGATTGTCATTTCCTAGCTTGTGACCTTGGACAAGTGATTAGTCTCTACAATGCAGTTTTCTGTTTAAATGAAGATAATAATGGTGCTTACCTCATAAGGTTGTTTTAGGAATAAGTCTATCCCCTTAGTTTAGGATCAGCTACTGTATAAATGAATTTTGGGGCCAATCCATTTATAGAGTTAAGAACAACCTATAATTTTACAACCAGATGAGCTTACAATTAGATATTTTTATTTTTGTCTTAGGTATTATGCAGATCTACATTCTAAGAATATATTTTGGAGTTAAAGAGGACTCTGATAAGTTGCAGGGATCCTTTTACAATGCAACTGGGAGTATTGGCATACTACTCAATATCACCTACTGGAGAAACTGAGGCGGGAGGATGGCGAGTTCGAGTCCAGCCTGGGCAATTTAATGAGACCTTACCTCAAAATAAAAAGGGCCAGGCGTGCAGCTCAGTGGCAAAGTGCTTGTCGAGCATGCGGAAGGCCCTGGGTTCAGTCCCCAGTACCAGAAAAAAAAGTTACAGTGCTTTCTGATCCTTGCTTGCATTCCTCAATTTAGAATGATTTTCATTGCTTTTTAGTTCCCACCCCTAATTCTACAAATAATATAGAGATACGATTTTGTTATAGGCAGCTGAGTTAGATAGAAATATTATAGGCAGTGAGATGGGGCTAGGCCCTCAAAGGAGCCAGTATGGAAGACAAGATATCTTGCAACTGTGGGAGACCTCCAGACAAAAGCTGAAGCAAACACGGCCACATATCTCCCTAGGGATGGACATCAGGGATTGATACTCTAAATAAGTAACAACCACCTTCAAAAGCCAGAAAGAGTCACTAACCCAACCCCTTACAGGAAAAGCCCCTGTTCTATGTTCTTGCACGCTTGCTGCATGACTTGCTTCCCCTTTTGACCCCGATTTAATCAATTTTACCTGAACAATTACGTTTGTAATCTTGTTGGTTGACCATAGTTTTGTTCCACCTCATGCCCACCGTGGGCCCGCCTCACCTCATGGTTTTGCTCTATAAAAATCCCTAGAAAAGGCAGGTTCCCTAGCAACCCATTCAGGCCCCCTTCTGTCCCTCTCTTGGACAGAAGCTTTCTTTACCTCAATAAATATATTTTGCTCTTTACCTCCATTGTTCCTAAAATTCATTCTTTGATTTTAGCAAACACGAACTCGTCCCAGATATCTTTCAGGTTGGAAGTTTATTTCCCCTATACCAGTTTCAAGGTGAAATCAAGATCTGTGCATTGCAGTTCTATTATGATGAAAGAGTTACAGATGACACTACACCAGTGCCCTCCAAACCAAGGCCACTAAGAAGATACTTGTTGAAAAAGTTGAATTCATTTCTCATTTCAGCAGAGAAGGTGTGTCGTCAGACCTGTGGGCATCTCAGTGAGGGGAGGTTAAAAAAGGCTTACTGGAAGACTGGGTTTTGTTGAGGTGAGTGGGGGTGAGGGGCTAAAGAAGCATGGTTTGCCCCTGGGATGGGTGTTGTCAGGGAGAGGTGAAGGGATTTTATGCTCGGGTATTTGAGTACATCTTACCTAGTGTTATAGGCAGCTGAGTTAGATAGAAATATTATAGGCAGTCAGACAGGGCCAGGCCCTCGAAGGAGCCAACATGAAAGAAGGGGGCCAGACCTCAGGACAAAAGGACTAAACAAATGCACCACATACCTCCCTAGGTGTAAACATCAGGGATTGGTACTCTAAATAAGTAATAACCACCTTCAAAAAGCCAGAAAGAGTCACTAGCCCAACCCCCACTACAAGAGAAGCCCCTGTTTTGTATTCATGCCCGCTTGCTACATTTGATCGCAGTTTACTCAATTTTACCTGAACAATTATACTTGTAATCTTATTGGCTGACCATAGTTTTGTCCCACCTCATGCCCACACTGTAATTTCCCATTTTCCCCCTATTTTGGACCTGCCTCACCTTGGGGTTTTGCTCTATAAAGTCCCTGGGAAGGGCAAGGTCCTTGGCAACCCACTCGGTCCCTCTTCTGTCCCTCTCTTGGACAGAAGCTTTCTTTCCCTCAATAAATATATTCTGCTTTTAACCTCCATTGTTCCTAAAATTCATTCTTCGATTTTAGAGAACACGAACTGGTCCCAGATATCATTCAGGTTGGGAGTTCTTATTTTCCTGTATCACTAGGACCAAGAAAGATAAGACTGACTTTGAAACGGTAGTTGGTAAGAAGCAGCTGTTGCTCAAAATTGTCTGCATCAGGGCCTCCGGATTTTGTGTCTTGGAGAGTAGCTGTGTCTTGTCTTGTGTTTAGGCATGGTTATAGTGTAGTCTTTTGTTTTGTTTTGTTTTGTTTTGTTTTGTTTTGTTTTGTTTTGTTTTGTTTTGATCCATCATGCTACCTAAGTGTTTTTGTCTGGTACTCTGTGACATTATGCAGTAGAACTGCTTGGCCAGTTCCTGAGTGGTGCTTGTTTTTTTTTCGTGGTGGGTTGGTTGGTTGGTTTTCGGTTTTTTTTCCCCTCAATGGTCAAACTTTGTAAAGTGTGTACTATGTGATAGGCACCATGCTAAGCACTTTGCATGTTCAGATGCACTGGTCCTTAGGACCTAATGAAGTGGTATTAAGATTTAGAGACTGGAAGCTGAATTGCTAATCAGTTTGTCACAAATTGCTGTATGAGTTCAGGGTGACAATGATGTTCTTAATCGCTCCTCTCCACAAACCATGCAGCTGTGCTTGGGCATTAAGTCTCAGGACTCAAATCACTGTCACCTTATAAATAGCAAGGGTATTAATATATGTCATGTCTGCCCTGGAACAGAAACCAATCACAAGTGTGAACCAAATTATAGCAGCATGAAAGTATAGCATGAAACCACTTAAAATTATGTCATAGAAAATACATATTGACATGTAAAAACTGCTTAATAATTTGGTAATAGTAAGAAAAGCAAGCCAGGCATAGTGGTGCATGCCTGTAATCCCAGCACTCAGGAGGCTAAGGCAAGAAGGTTGCAAGTTCGAGACCAGCCTGGGCTACAAAGTGAGCTCAAGGCCAGCCTGAACTGCATAGTGAGACCCTTCCTCAAAAGGACAAAAAAAAAACATACTACAAAACAGAATTCGGGCCACCAGAGGAACTTTGTAAAGCTGCAGTTTGGACTCCTTGAATTGACATAGCAGGGTGGTGTTCTAGCATCTGTGTACCCAACAAAATTGGTACTGTTATACAGGCTAACCCTAGTGTTCATCTGAGGAGTAGACCAAGGAGGTGCTTGTCAGGTTTTGCTGTTATATGATCGAGAACATTAATGCCAACACGCAGGATATAATTGGGTCCTAATGAATGCAAATCTGTGGGACCTAGCTAATTAACATTATCTTACAACACTATACTCAATTACAATCAGTTGGTACTTTTGAATATAGTGAGAATGATTATTTGCACCATTGGCAAGTTTGAGTAAAGCCATTTGGGGCGTAAGGTCTGTCCCTGGTGACAAATTCAGAAAATAACTCTTGGTCCTTAACCTTTTTATTCAGTATTGAATGTTCAAATCTGAGATTTGCTCTGAATAACAGCACCAAACAATAATAGTAGCTATTTATCAAGTGGCTACATACCAGGTTTTGCATTTGTCACTTCACTTAACCCTATAAACACCCCTCCAAGGTAAGTCTTATTATTTCCACTTTAAAAAAATAAGTCTCAGAAATGTTATGGAACTTGTACAAGGTAGCCCATGAATACACGAAAGAACAGCGAGGTATTTTCCAAGCTCATTCTAATTCCATGTTCTGTTGTCTCAGTCTACTTGTTAACATCCCAACAAGCTTTACCAGCTTTGAAAGAGGCCTGTAAAACTCTAAGGAGGTTTCCAGTAGCTGTTTGTTTGTACTGCTATGTAATCTGTGCTCTCTGCACCTGTGACATGTCAAACTAGCACGAGCACAGGGAACGGGATTTGCATAAAAAAGGACACGAAGTGCACAATCATACAATCATTTTAGTCCCATATGATATTGAGAGTCTATCAGCTATAAAAACCGGATTAAAAGAGTACAGTTCCAATTTTTGAGAAACTTACAGAAAATATATTTTAAAACGTTCAAAAAAGTAAATCAGTTTTCTAAAACATTGACTTAAATTTTAACAGTCTTCAAATGCCTCTGAAATTTTAAACCCTCATTGAAGTTTGGTGTAAAAATTTTAAAGGGAATATTGAATGCCTGACTTATCTGACATATGCTTTACTGAACACTCAGATGATGTTTCTGTTTAAGATGACTGTATATTGACTAATTTAGTATGAAATGACTACAGTAAGTCCCCAACTTAAGAATATTCAACTAGTGAACTTTCACGGATAAGAACAGACTTTGCATTATGAACATTTGTAGCTGTGAACAAGTAGCAGAAGTAGTTCACATATCTGCTGGACATCATCACAGTTGTGTTGCTCTGTGCTTACTGTACAGTGTGATACTGTCAGGGCTTACTGTATGTGTGTGTGTGTGTGTGTGTGTTTGGTTTTTTACACTTTGCATTGTACATTTGTGTCAAAGGTGTATAAGTCTCACTTTGTCGGACTTATGAATGTATCTGACTTATGAACATTCTCCCAGAATGGAATGGAACTCATTAGTAATTTGGGGAACTTAACTGTATTATGAATAATGAAACTACTATGAATTTTATATTATGAATTATTGAGGAACAAAATATACATAAGTTGTAAATTGTGTTGTCAACCATATTCTAGAAATTATTTGTTTCTTTTTTTTCCTTTGTCTTTTTGAGACAGGGTCTCACTATGCAGTTTAGGCTGGCCTTCAGCTCATTTTGTAGCCCAGACTGGTCTTGAACTCGCAAGGATCTTCTTGCCCCAGCCTCCTGATTGCTGGGATTACAGGCATACACCACTACACCCAGCTCTAGAAATTACTTGTTTGTTGATCATGTAAATACTCACATTCCTGTCACTGAACCTTGAAAACACTTTTTTCTTTTCTGGTTTAATCATACATTAAAAATGGCTTTTTGGCCCCTGTAGTTACTTTATTGTTAAAATTTTTGAAGATGGAGTATTAAAGAAAATCAAGTTGCAGTGAATTTTTGAAAATGGAGTGGTAGAGAGGATGAAGTTGCAGTAGATATTTATTATTGGTTTTCATTTCTCTCAGGGGTCGTGGTAGTGTATATGCTTCGTTTCTATTTAAGTGTATAATTGATGTTTGTAAGGCATGATGTTGGCCTTGTTTTTTAAACAGAGTCTCATTAATATTACCATGTCAGTCAGTGATTAATGGATCAGTGATTAAGTATTAAATGATCAACTTAAAAATTAACTTAGTTCACCCTTCATTCTACTTGTGTTGCATATAGTAAAACCTAGACTAAAAATGACAGAAAGTAACTGCAAATGACTTTATAGTCTATTTTTCAGTTATTAGTCATTATCTAAAATGTGATATATTCAAAACATTCAGACCTTCAGGTCTATTCAGTGACATGAGTCAGTCCCCAGTCTTATTCTGCCTGTACACACAGTACTCCCCAATAAGAACTGCCATTCATGAACATTCTGAAGCACCGTCAGATCTCTTTCCATGCCACACAAAGTGTTGTGTTCTGCTCAGCATTACTGTGTGGGTTGTAATGTAGTAATCATATTTAGTCTGCCTAGTAAGATTTGCCATCTTCTTTTTTCTGGTAGCAGATCTTACCTTCTGGTCACAGAAGGTTGTACACAGGGCTCAGACTTGACCCAAGGTAAAATCTCACATTTTGCCAAGGTGATTGGGCAAAAGTATAATCACCCATAGTAGAGTGCAGGTCCAAAAGACTCATTCCCTCTTCTTGGTACTTGGATCCAAGAAGAAAGCAACTCAGGCTAATAGGAAGTAGCTAATGTTTCGAATGTCATTTGCAGCCAAGTGTACTAATCAATACAATCAACTTCTTTGCCACCAAGGGCACTAATGAATATAATCAACCTACTGAATGCGTGCTGATGTGATCACTTTTTATAGGTAGTGACAGGACAGTGAAGCTGTTATTTTGGATATTTTTTTTAACAAGGTTTGAAATAAAATCAGTTCTTCCTTAAGATTTGCACATGAATCTTTTTATTGTATTTGCCTCCAATAATAGTTAATTAAGAAAATGAATATTAGCCACAGTGAGCATTCTAATCCCATTCTTAGAAATGGTTTTCTGAAAGTTATACGCACAAGCCTGTGATGTGTGTACTATGTCAGAAACATTAGTATTTTGCAGTTGGAAGCTAGAAAAGATTGTGAAAGACCATTTCCCAGGCAGGAAAAGAATGGTTTCAGAAGCAGCTAAAATTTGAAAAAAAAAAAAGTCTTTGCTTTTCTTCACTCAATACTTGGTCTTATTCTATTGGAATAAAATGGTGCCTAATGAATCTGATCATTAATCACTATGCATTCAATTACAAATTGTATAGTTAACATAATATATGCTTTTTACTATAGCTATTTAATAGACATTGATTTTTGTCTTCCCCTGTAAGAAGGCTTGTAGTTAAACTTGGAAAGGTTTCACAAACAAGATATAAATAATTGGCTTTATAAGCATGCAGACGAAAAGAGACTTAGCTTCTGTTAATTTGGACTTTCATTAATTGGACACTTTGCATTATTTATCACGGAAGTGGTGGCTTACTTACTTTTCTCATTACTGAAACACTAGATCTGACATCCACAACTTCAAGGAGGAAAGACTTACTTTGGCTTATAGTTTGTGGAAGTTTCAGTCCATAGTCAGCTGGCTCCAAGGCATGGCAGCATGGCAGAGGGGCACGACAGAAGAGAAACAGCTCATACCATAGAATATGGAGCAAAGAGTGATGGAGCTGAAAGGAGGGAGGGACATAGACCCTGCCAGGCCACGCCCCCAGTGACCCACCTCCTCCAACCAGGCTTCACCTCTTACCTTCACAATTAGCTGCATGATGAGTATCATGCCCTCATGATCTAATCGCCTCCAGAAACCCCACCTTTGAGAGTATGAGGCTTTGGGGGCCATCTAGATATAAACCATACCAATTCGCCCCTGGCTGTTCAAAGAGTTATGCATATCTCTATTTAAAATGCATTTAGCCCATCTCTAAGGGTTGCCAAAGTCCTAGCAGTTTCAGCACTGCTGAAAAGTCCAAGTCAAAAGTCTCCTCTGCAATTTAACCTGTGAGACCCTGTTAAAATGAAAAGTAAGTTATACACTGCCAACATAGGATGGCACAGAATAAACATTCCCATTCAAAACAGTAGAAATTGGGGGGCTGGAAAGGAATGGGACTAAAGCAAGACTAAAAGCCCGCAGGATGATCATTAAATCCTGGAGTTCCATGTCAAGCCCCTGGGGCAATCTGTGGCAAGATGTGAACTGCAGAGGCCTTGAATGGCCTTGCCCCACCAGCATTGGTGTTGTAGCCCTCATGGCTTGTCTCTTGGGCTGGCTTTGCTCACTGTCCGCTGCTTACCTCAGGTGGTCCACATGCTTGGCTCCTCCAACTTCCTGGGGTCTCACTACACTTTCAGCTTCACTCTGAAAGCTTCACATGCTGCCCTCTCAGGGGTACACTGCCTGGCCTCACAGGCTTTCCTCTGAAATCTGGATTGAAGCCTTCCTGACCCCACAACTCTTATATTCCGAATGTGCCTAAAACCAACACCACATTGAATATACCAAGGTCTGCTGCCAACTGGAGTAGTAGCTGAGGCCTTTTGCATCTTGCCAGCGGTTGCAGAGGCCTCTGAGTGCCTGCATGGCTGAGCCTGGTGGGCTGAATCCAGGGGAATCAGTTCCCATTCCCTAGGCTGCCACCATTCTGGAGTATGATGCTCTGAGGCTCTCTTGTCAAAGCAGTCTTTCTCTTTTGCAATTTTGTATCTGTTAAGGGTGGTGTCCTGCTGGTTCCTGTTATACCCTCAAGCCATCTTTTCTATTGTTGTGTTCCAAAGTATTTGGCTTCTTTTCAATGCTAATCTTTTACAAAACCAAGCTATCCTCTCCTTCATCTTTGCAGACCCTAACTTCACTAAGCTACCTTTCAGACAAAACTCAAAACTTTAAAAGTCATTCTGCTAGGCCGTTTGCTCTTGATTCTCAAGGTAAAGCTGGTTAAGAGCTCTCAACAGTATCCAAGCTACAGCCTGAATTTTGATTGCCTTGAAATTTTCTCCACCAGATTAATCAGTGTGCCAACCGTAATCTCAGTCTCCGGCAATATCTGTGGACATGAGCAAAATG
This sequence comes from Chinchilla lanigera, assembly GCF_000276665.1. Lineage (NCBI taxonomy): Eukaryota > Metazoa > Chordata > Mammalia > Rodentia > Chinchillidae > Chinchilla > Chinchilla lanigera. The sequence continues at coordinate 1,551,306 of NW_004955544.1, forward strand.
CCAGCAAATTTTCTGCCAGAGGATAGCACACATGGTCTGGAGTCCAGCTGTTAATGGAGTTCTTGTTCCCAACTGAAACTTCCTGAGCCTGGTCTTTGCTGGCTGCATTACTGACAATATTTTGTTCTCTTGAGCTCCGACCAGAATTACCCATCAAGCTCAGCTCACAGCATTTCACGACTGCATCACCAGCCAGAGTCTCAAACCTTTCCAAACTTTGTCCCACAAGCCAGTTCCAATGGCTTCTGAACCACATGGCCAGTTAACATTGCAGCAATGACCCCACTTCTGTGGTATTAAAATCTGTCTTCTTTTCTCATCACTGTTAGGTTTCCAGTGCGGAAAAGAATCAAAGAAAAGAAAGAAGGCCTTTACTCCGGACATGGAGAAGAGAGGGCAGCATATGATACCAGACTCCTCTGGGGCTAGACAAGGGAGCTGGGGCTTACAAAGACTCTGGCTAGAGGTGGACCTTAAGGGGTGGGCTTAGTGATGTGTCAGGAGCTGATTGGGGGTTTCTTCACTCCCGGGAAGTACAAGAGGAAGTTGTACTCTGGGATGAGGGGAGGAGAAAAGGGGGAGGTGGTCATTGGGAAGATAAGCTGTTGTTGTGGGCTTCAGCCATGTTAGACCACCACCACCATAATAATTCAGCAATTCATGCCCAGGTAGGAACATATCAATCACTAAAACACAATACCTGATACCCACAACTTCAAGAAGGAAAGGTTTACTTAGGCTCACAATTTGTAGATGTTTCAGTCCATGGTGGGCAAGCTCTAAGGGAGTGCAGCATGACAGAAGAGAAGGAGCTCATGGCATGGTGTAAGGAAGTGGAGAGCAATAAAGGGAATAGGGAGGAAGATAGACCCATCTGCCCGAACCAGGCTTCACTTTCCACCATCACAGTTAGCTATAAATTCATTAATGGACAAATCCACTGATGGGTATCATGCCCTCATGATCAATCACTTCCGAAAAGGTCCACCTGTAAGCACATGAGCTGATAGGGGAACACCTAGATATAAACCATGGTAGGTGGTCAGACCTGCAAACTTAGTTCTTATTGGTGGTGCTTCTCCGTAGTCTCCATCTCAACTCTGCTGCTTAGGCCAGCCTACAAAATGATGACTCCCAAATGCTTTGTCCCTATTCTAGGTTTCTTCTATGTATTAGATTCTTATCTTTAAACTGTGCGCTTGCCTTCTACCCAGGGAATACCCAGGTATTTAAATGTAGCATGTCCAGATGTAACTCGTCACCTCTCTCACTAAACCACCTGCTGTTTTCCAGTCTGTTACAGTGGCTATGTTGCCATCTATCCTATTATTTAGTTTGTATATCTGGACACCACTTGTTCACTTTTCCTCCTCACCCCCAACATTCAATCAAGTCTACTGCCTAAGTAGTTCTAAAAGTTTGGAGTCATTCTTGACATTCCTCTCTCAACACTCTTGGTAATATCTAGCCATGTCCTATCACATAAATAGCTCACCAACCAATTCATCTTATACTCCATCTCCTTTGCCACCACCCTGATCTGAGCCATTGTCATTCTCCTCGTTAAACTGAGTAACCTTCTAATGAAATGACTTGCTTCCCATCTCGACTCTACTTTTTTTTTCATGATGAAAGTGAGATGGACTATTTTACTATGTAATTGTACTATGACATTATCCTGTTTCAAATATCAAGAGCTTCCCTTTGCTTTTAGAAAGTAATGACCTGGCCCACAAAATATTGTATAGTTTGGATATGTTTTTCTCATGCTACTCTACTCTTCTCTTTCCCTAAGCCACCTGGAGTGATCTTGTCACAACTCTTTTAACATTTAAGGAATATTCTGTCTGAAGAATATTTTTCTTTCATCCCTTTGCCTGGTTGCCACATTAGTCTTCCCAGGCCTCAGAATTAATGTTTTGATGCTTTATTATGTCTTCACTAGACCTTCATTTTATAGCACTCATCTCTTATTATCGTTGTATGCTCTTTTCTGTGGTTGTCTACTTATTCGTGTCTTCCCTTGAATTGTATCTTCTGAGGGTCATGGGATCATGTTGTCTTTAACGAACAATATATCCCTAAAACCTAGCTTTTATTTTTTACAAAGGCAGGACATAATGGTGATTCATATTTGATATTTGACTTTTATCTGTATATTTGATACATGACTCTTAATACTTTGTTTTATGGGTTAAATAAGAATTGTGAGCTGGGAACTATCATATATTTTCATTTACAGATCATCGTCTAAGTTGGAAGAAACTATCATAAAGTTATATTTAGAGACAATAGTCTAAGTAAATGAATTACTGAGCTATCCCACTCAAAAACTAGAAACTATCTCTGAAATTATAGCTATTTAATAAACATCAATTTTTCCAGTGGTATGTATTAGCACATAGATTATAAGAGTGTGTTTGTAGATTAATGAGTACCTGGGTAAAAAGTCTTACGATTTTATAACTGTTTCTTATCCATTATGTGAAAGGTAATTAGGAGATCAGTCATTATGTCGATTTTAACTTATCAGTACACTGTGCTTAATACGTTTGTGACATTAGAACTGTTCAATAAGTACTGACTGAAAGAATGCAGATTTGTTTGCTTATTTTTGGCCATTTATTCCTGTTGTAATATTTCTACCTATACCCTCCTTTGCCCAATTGATTTACATTTAGCTTTTACCCTTCAAATTAGGCATCAACTTTTGTGAACAGTTTTCACAAATACCAGTTGATCTTCAAAGACTGGGCTGGATACCCCTCTATGTATCTCCATGTACATATGCCTGTCATGATGTTTATCATGTTTTACAACAGAAATATCTGTTTGTATCTCAGTCTCCCCTGGTTTAATGGGAACTCCTGAGATCTCCATATCTCCAAGGTTTTGCTTAGTTCTGGGTACATCATCATTTCTCAAAAACAAATAAATACTTGTTAAATTAAATATTTATCAACAGTTCAGCCCTCAACACTCCCAAGCCTGACATGGTTTCTGGGCATCACAATTGCTCTGTAATTGCTTGTTGAATCAAACAGAGAGTCACTGGATTTTCAGCCTTCAAGGGTCATTATCTCATTTTAGTTTAAATTAAAAATACAGTTAAGTGACCTTTAATCTCTATATTTGTATTTGCCTTTCATTTATGAAAATATGATAAAATAGGCAGTTCCAAATAGCAAAATAGATGTAACTCTTTAAAAGATACTTGTAAAAGTTATATGGCTATTAAAAAATAGAAATTTTATGCCAATAATTTAGCAACTAATAAATTTTATTTTTTTAAATCCTAAGGATATGCTTTTGATAAAATAGAGATGTATTCCGAGAGTAACTATGTAATCAATGTTAAAAATCCAGGGATAAAAAGTTATTATAGAATATTCACTTAGCAGTTAATTAAGAAAAGTTTGTCTGTTGAAATGGAAATTGTGACAAGGGTGCCCACTGTACCTGAGTTCTATTCAATATTAAGGTCCTAGCCAGAACAATAAGGCAAATTAAAGAAACAAGAGGCCTACAGATAGAAAAGGAAGAAAGAAATCTTACGATTCTCAATGACACAATTGCTAACAAAATTCCAAACACTATATGTAGGTAAGGTATAATAATTGGTAAGGATACGTAGTAAGATTGCTACAAAGTAAATTGTGTTTCTATACAGAAGAATAAGTAGAACGTGAAATTTAAAATACCATTAAAATATCTTACAAAAATATCAAATACCTAAAATAAATAATTCTAATAAAAGGTGCAAAAATGTACCACGCTTGCTAGATGTTAAGAAGACCTAAATAAATGATAAGAAAATCATGTTTATGAGTATTCATTCATCGATATTTTAAGATGCCAGTGCTCCTCAAACTGATTAGTGAATTTATAATACTGTACAATTGTGGAGGACCACCTGGATGACTCCTTGAAGGAGAAGCAATTGTCTCCATTTTTACTGAAACTGGCCCTATTTCCATGTATTGGTGTGTTTAGAGCTGGCTAGGACTTTTTCTTATTCCTTCAATTGGCTTTAAGTAATGCAAATCAGTCCAGGTGAGGTGCTGATGTGCAATTTTTAAACCAAAGATGCCAGGGTAGTGTTTCCCTACCCCCCGCAAGTAAAACATGGGTGAGCCAAAGTGGAATGGAAACCATGCTCCATGCCGTTGGCTGGATCGAGCCGCAAGATAAGAGGCTATGACTTCCCAGGGCATAAAAGATTACACATCAGAGCTGAAGCACAGAACTCCAAACATTACATCCTACCTCAGCTGTGCTATACAAATTACTCTTTCTGCGTATCCTTTCTTCTGCATATTGCAGAGGTGACTTCAGGCCTCCTACCTAGCCCAGCTCATGGCACTCACCTACTTTTTCCCATTCTCTGGGTCACTCATCCTCAAGCCACTCCCTTCTTCACAAATTAATAAAACCTGGGTTTAGCCCTGGGTCAAAGTCTTTGTTCATTATTGTAGCTGGACTTAGGACCCCTTGGCTCCCCATAACTACAAATATGCCTTAGTGTCTTTATTCTCACCATAGGTTACACTGGAAGTGGTAGGTTGGATTTAACTCACTAGAATTCCAATAACTTTTCCATGGGATTACAAATATGAACTTCCTGGGCTGTGACAAGGACTTGGAAGGCTCTCCATATACAATCCTAGAAGGTTTTTTTTTTTGAAAATTAACAAGCAGATTCTAAAAATGTATGGAAGTGAAAAGATCCAATAGCAACCAAGCAAATTTTGTAGAAGCAGAACAGAAGATTTGTAAGAGATCAGGTTATAAAAGTTATTGTTACTATAAAGGTATATATTTAAGATGCTTCCTAACATTAGGATAGACAAAAAAACAAATTGAACAGAATAAAGTCCAGAAATAAACCCACACATGACACTTGAATTATGAGAAGGGGATTGTTTCAGCACAATTTGGTGAAGATAGTCCTTTTAATAAATGATGTTGGATTGATTGTATGTCTATATAAAACAGAAATCTTGCACCCCATCTCACTTATGCAAAAATCAATTTCATATGGATTGTAGTCTTAAATGTGAAAGGTAAAAACAACAAAAGGGTTAGAAAGGATTATGTGGGAATGTTCATGATCTTGGAGGTAGCAAAGAATTTTAACAGTGAAAAAATCCATCAAAAACAAAAATAGTGGACTACATTAAAACTAAGAAGTTTTCTTCATCAAAAGTCACCATAAAATAGTAGCAAAGCAAGTCACATTGTGGAAGAGGACATTTGAAAAGGTGTTGAACTTTAATATGAAAACCCTAATTGCCAAAATATCTCTGTGTTCCCTCTAGAATACCTTAAATGGGAAACTCAGATAAAAGCAAGTTTTCAGGGCAACTAGGGCATTGGAAAAGCAAAAATTGAAACAATTACTTTTGAAAATTGTTTTGGAGGATTTATTAAAATTCAACATATAAAATCAAATTATCCCTCTGTATTCATGTGGGATTGATTCCAGGGCATGCTGAAGATAACAAAATCTTTAGATGTTAAAGTTGCTTTTAGAAAATAATGTAGTACGTATATGTAGTGAATACACATCATCTCCTATAATTTTAAGTCATCTCTAGACACATATACATCCAGTAGAATGTAAGTGCTATCATCAAACTAGTTGTTATACTGTATTGTTTAGGAAATAATGCTAAGAAAAATCTATATGTGTTCAATACAGATACATTTTTTTCTAAATATATTGATCCACAGTTGGTTGAACACTTGGATGTGGAAACAGAGAATGCAGAGGCCTGACTGTTCTCTGTGACCCAACTATTACATTCTTAGATATATATGCCTTGTAAACATGCATATACTGTATAAATTTACCAAAGACATATTCATAGTAGCATTGCTGGGAATAGCCCCTAAAACCAAATGTCTATGAACTGCAGATTGGCCATATAATAATATATTCACAAAGTAGAATACAATACATCAGAAAGAATAATTAATGCAGATGAATCTCTCAAGAATACTTAAAAAACCCCACACGATAAGCAATATGTAGTGGGTAATTCCATTTATATTAAGTTCAAACACAAGCAAAAATAGTGCATAGTATTAAGAGTTGAGAGAGTGTTTATACTTGGGAAAGGAGACACTCTGGGTGTTGACAGTGTTGAATTTCATGATTTTCCCACCAGGTTACCTTTATGAAAATTTGCTGAACTGTGCAGTAGTTAAGATCTGTGTCTGTTGCTGTCTGTATACTATCTGTTGATTTAAATTTTTACTGAAAGAATTTGCTCACCAGAGCAGGGAAAAAAGATGTCAGAGAGAAATTTTTAGAGAAGGCTTAAAAATCAGTAAGAAGAAGATTAATGACCTACAAGAAAAATAGGCAAAGAAAAATATAGATCAATAACATGGGAGAAAATATAATGGAGGAAGCATTTAAAAATACATATAATCTTCCTAGTATTTACGGATTTTTCCCCAAAGAAGTAATATAAGTTTTACCTTCGTAAATTGGCAGAAATATAAAGGCTAAGTAATGCCGCATGTTGGTGAAGATGTCAAGGGGTATGAATTCATTTATACTGCTAGTGGAAATACCAATAGGAGCAACAACTTTGGCTAGCAATTTGGTCAAACAGTTTGAAGATGCACTTACTCTTTCATTCACCAATTCCGTTTTTTGGTCTATATCAAGACAAATTCTTTAACTTTATGTAACACAAGACAAGCATTACAATATTCTTTCTAGTTTTGCTTATTATTGCAAAAAATTAAAATGATATATGATAAATGGAGAATAGATAAATGTCATATGTTCATACAATGGGATATAATATAACAGATAAATGCCTGAAAGCCATTGTATCAAAATCATAATATTCAGTAAAACATAATTTTAAAAACACACATATAGTGTGTAAGTTGAGCATTGGTAACCCAAAAATCAGAAATCCAAGGTACTCCAAAATTGGAAGCTTTCTGATTGTAGACAGGAGGCTTTAAGTGAAAAATCCCACACTTAAATTCCTGTGACATGTCACAATCAAAACACAAGTATACAAAAAATTTTGTATGAAATTATCCCTACACTGTGCATAAGTGTGTATGAGATGTACATGAATTTCATGGTGAGGCTTGGTCCTATTCCCAAGATATTCATTATATACGTATGCAAAGTCTCCCACATTCAAAATCTGAAACACTTCTTATTAAAAGCACTTTTGATAAGGGATTCTTAACTTGTATATGATGTTTGCATAAAAACGCATGAAACAGTAAACAATAAATTCAAAACGGTGATTACCACCAAGAAGGGAGAGAAATAGAATGAGGGCTGGGCTCCCAGAAAGTCCTGTACACCAGTCCTGTAACTATTGACTACTATTATGTGCAAACAATTTTTTGATTCTGAGAGGTACACTGGTGTACCAATCAGGGGAGCCAGCATTCTAACCCAGGTCTTTTATTCTATGGTCTGTATTTATCAGCACTCCTATTGCTGGTATACAATACCTGCTATGGTTTATGTCTAAATATCCCCTAGTGCCTCATGTGCTCATAGATGTGGCTTTGGGAAGGTGATTGAATGAATGATGGGGGCAATATATCTGGCTTGTTGTTGGAAGGTGTGGCCTGTTTGGAAGAGGTGGGTCAGTAGAAGTGTGACTTAGAAGGGCATATTTCTCTCCTCAGCTCTCCAGCCACCAATGATCTAATATGTGAGCCAAAAAAGCCCCACTCCGCCTTTAAGTTGCAGGTGTCAGGTATTGTATCCCAGCAACAAAGAAAAGGAGTAGTAAAATATTCAACACCCACAACTGAAAGGAAAGATTTTGGCTTACAGTTTCATAGGATTCAGTCCATGACTAGCTGGCTCTAAGGCAGCTGTATCTTCGTGGGGGGAATGGAGGAGAAAAGATGCTTATTTAGTTCATGGCATCCAGGAAGCAGTGTAAGGAACAGTACTAAAAGGAAGTGGTGTGAGGGAACAGATATAGATCCCAGAGTCACACTTCTAAGACCTACCCAGACATACCAGAAGTGTGTTTTACCAATAATGTGGTTCCCAAGTGAATCAAATTGACGCACTCAAGTTCAACTGTCACATACCCACTCTTGTGAATGTGATACCCAAATACCTCTACTTAAACCATACTGAATCCCCAAATAAACATAAATTCATAATTTTGCCTTGCAAGATACAACTGTCTTGTACACAAGCAAAAATTCGATAATCCCCTCCCCAAAGTATTAACTGTTGCAGCATTTTTCAAAAAGTCAAGTACAAGTCTTTTCTGAGACACAAAGATTATTCTTAGCTGAAAATCTCCACAAAACAGGTTACATAATCCCAAGGTCAAATGGTACAGGATAATTTTTTACTATTTATGTTTATTGCCTCTATTTTTCTATTTTTCTATTTGGCTTCTTTCTTTCTTCCCTCAACTATCTCTCTTGATTTTATATTTTCATGTGAGTGAAAACTGTCTGGTTCACTTCAATATTCTCTTGCTTTTTCTTTCTTTCTTTCTTTCTTTCTTTCTTTCTTTCTTTCTTTCTTTCTTTCTTTCTTTCTTTCTTTCTTTTTCTTTCTTTCTCTTGTGTGCTCTTCTCCAGTTTCCCAAAACTTGAGTGATCATCATTTGCCCTCTAGCCTTGATTGTACTATATTTCTCCTCAATCATTTCTGTTTGTCCCCTATCCCCCTTAACCCCCTCTACAGGGTAAAATCACTCTAAGGGGAAAGTCATTGCATGAAAGTACCCAGTATATGTTAGATTTTGTTATTTAACTGTAGAGCTTGCTCCTATGATTAAAGGTACCAAATTAATAGTTACTGCAGTTTGTCAGTTGCTAGGCTGTACTCAAAATACTGTTATCATGATTATATTACTGTAGTCAGGAAGAAAAAATCTTTTTTATTCATTCATTTTTATTTTATTTTTTATTTTAAAAAGAATAATAAAAAAAGAATAGCAAAATACCAACATCACAGACAAAAAACAAAATAAAGCAAAAACATTAAAAATGATACAGGGTTAATATATGGTGCTGGAAAAATTGACTTTCCACATATGAAAGACTAAAGCTAGACCTATGTTTCTCACCATGCACTAACCTAAAATCGAAATGGATCAAAGATCTAAACATTAAAACAGAAACACTAAATCTCCTGGGACAGAGAATAGGTAGAACTCTTGAAGACATAGGTGTAGGTAGAGAGTTTGTGAACAAAACCCTAATTACACAGGAAATACTACAAAGAATCAACAATGGGGATCTCATCCTATTAAAAAGCATTTGCATAGCAAAAGAAATCACCAATAGAGCGAAAAGACAACACATGTGTGGGAAAAATTTTAATCAATTGTTACTCAAACAGAAGGCTAATATCTAGAACATCTAAAGAATTGAAAAAAACTCAAACTCCCCAAATTTAAAGATCCAATCCAAAAAAATGGGTATCTGAGATGAATAGACACTTCTCAGATGAAGAAGAAGAGACAGTAAAAGTAAATATATGAAAAAAAGTTCAACATCACTGGTCATTCAAGAGATACAAATTAAAACAATTCTGGAGGTCCAATCTCCAGAAAAAGATTATTATCAAGAAATTAACCAATTGCTGGAGGGGTTGTGAGGAAAAAGGATGCCTTCTCCACTGTTGGTGGGATTGTAGACTGGTGCAACCACTGTGGAAATCAGTGTAAAGATTCCTGAAAAAAGTAGGACTAGAGGTCCCATTTGACCCAGCTAGTCCCCTTCTTGGTGTCTTCCCAGAAGAACTGAAAACATCATACCATGGCAATACATGTGCATTTGTGTTTATAGCAGTACAATTTCTAAAAGCTAAACCTTGTTATACAATCCAAATACTCATCAATCAAGGAATGGATAAAAATGTTATTTTTTTTTTGTACAGTTGGGAGTACTCAACCATAAAGAAGGATAAACTTGAGGGATTTGTTTATCCTTGAGGTAAATGGATGCACTTTTAGACCTTACTCTTAAGTGAAATAAATCAGACACACATGTAAATATTACATTGTCTCCCTGGTGTGTGAAACTAAACCAAAATACACAACAGATATTGTGAAATAAAAATAAATTGTTCAAAAGGTAAGAGGAATTAAGGAAGGGGAGGGTGAAAGGAAGGAAAAGGAAAGGAAAAAACTGAGAAAAGAAGGGTAAAATAGGAACAAAGCTTTGTAAATAAGATAGAGAATAGGGCTTGAAGGAAGGGGAGTGGATTGGGAAAAAAGAGATATCAAGATATATCATTTACAGGTACAAATTCACTATGATTAATATGATCATTATGTGTATCTAAATTGTGCCAAGAAACTTAATAAAAATTAAAAAAATCTAAAATTTTATTCTAAAAGGAAAGAGTAGAGGGATAGCAAAAACAGGGTCAAAGCAATAGAGAAACCCAATAGTGCTTGCATTAAGTCCTATAGCTCCATAACCTACATCTGGGGCACACAGTAGTAAAATATGAGTTCCAAAGGGTTTGGGTAGTCTTACCCCTATGGCCTTGCTGGTTGCAGTCCACATGGTCTCTCTTTTGGGTTGGTTCCACTCATGAATTACAGCTTTCCTTGGAAGATGTTTCACATTCTTGGCATCTCTAACTTTCCAGAGTCTCCATTTCATTTTTGGCTTCATTTTCACAGCTTCATCCACTGCCCTCCCAAGGGCTCTTCTATAAAATGTGAATGGAAGCCTTCTTAACCCCACAACTCTTGCTTTCTGTATGCCCAAAGTACTAGCATTATGTGGACAATCCCAGAATCTACTGTCAGAAGGAACAGTAGTTGGGCCCCCTTGGCTCATAGCTGCAGTGACTTCTGAGTTCTTGAATGGCTGAACATAGTGAATGAATCCTGGGAAATGAATTCCCTAGGATGCCTTCTTACAGCAAGTGTCTGAGAGACGCTTTTCTCATATGAGAGGTTTACTGTTTTCTACCCTTAAATTGTGATGGCTGTGGTATTGCTCATTTTTGAGATGCCCTCAATGGATCTTTCTTCATGTATCCCTAAACAGAGTACTTGCTTTCTTTTAAATGTGTTAATCTCTTGGCAGCCAAACCTCCTTTTCAGTCAAAATTTACTTTTTTGCAAATTTTTCTGCTCTGCTTTTGCCCCCAATTCTCACTATAAATTTTGCTAAAACAAGTCAGCCATAAACATGCCGTAGTCTGAATGTTGGGCTCCCTTGAATTTCCTCTACCAGATCAGTTGGTCCTCTGCTCTTAATCTCAGTCTCCATCAAAGTATCATGACATGGGTAAAATATGTACATTTTTTTCTAGAGCATAACAAACATGGCCTCTCATCCAATTACCAATAAAGTCCTTATTCCCAACTGAAAATTTCTGAGCCTGGTCTTTACTATCCAGATTCCTATCAGCATTCTGGTCTTCTGAGCACTGATCAGGATTACCCATTAGCATTTTTTTTTTTTTTTTTTTTTTTAGACAGGGTCTCGCTATGTAGTTTAGGCTTGCCTGGACTCACTAAGCAGTGATACTCTTGGCTCAGCCTCCCAAATGCTGGGATTATCAGCATGCACCACCACACTTGACCATCATGCTTTGCTTATAGAATTCTAGGGCTTTTCTAGCCTGCATCCCCAAACTTTGCAAAGTTCTCTCACAAACCAGTTTCAAAGACTTCTAAACCATATTTTCAGAGGTCACAATAATGACCTGACTCTCAGTGCCAATCTTCTGTACTAGTTAGGTTTCCTGTTGCTTGGTTCACAATTTCCTGAGATTCAGTGTGTGATCATCAGGATCCAAGGCAGAAACCTCACAGTGGAAGGGCATGGCAAAGCAAAGATGCTTAGTTCATGGCAGTCAGGAAGCAGTGCAGGAGAACTGCTAGTGAAGGTGTCAGGGGTCAGATATGGTATCCATTAGAACTCCACGATCCACCCAGGTACATCTAGAAGTGTGTTCCATCAGTCTCCTATGTAGCTCTTGAGGCAGTCAAGTTGACACAATCAAGCTTAAATATCACATACTTTGTATATCATACATGTGTGAATGTGTAAACAAATATCTCAATTTCTTCATGAAATAAGATATTCATGTCCAACTCATGGAATTTAGGGGAAGAGTAAATGTTAATACACAGTAAATAACTTGGGACAGTACCTAGCACATATAATCATTTGCCATCCTCATCATTTTCAGTATCTATTATTTTTTTCTCTTTCTCAGAAATATTCTGAACTTTCTCAAATGTAAGCCCTAAAAGTAGAAATGAGCCCTATTTTCAAAACTTTCCTTTTCTGTAGCAATGTCTGGGTAAGCAAATCCATAAAAAAATGTGTCAAATAAAACACATGCCTAGCCCAATACTGACATAAACCCATAACAGTTTACAGTATACACAACTCAGAATTGAGAGTCCTAAAGAAGCCTGTACCTTTTCTACCTACCAGTACTTTTACACCAAGGAGAAAAGTTTGCATTCATTGCAATGAACTTGTAATGTAAATTTTGCATTGTGAAAGATGTATGTGCACTGGGAGAAGAAATACAGTGACTGAGACACACCAAGGATAAGAAAGAGAATTATTCAGCATGGCTACTTTGATTATTAATTCATCCAAAAAATACTTAGTAGGCACCGGACACTGGGAGAGATAGTCAGAGGAACACACCACAAGAATTCAGTTTCTGGCTTCATGAAACACAGGTTGGTTGGGAAGATAGATGAATCCACAGACAACAAAGAAAAAATGTTATTAAAAAAGGAGTATGGAGTGCTGTAGCATCATGCAACAGGAACAAGCAATTCCATGTCCAAGAGTGACGCAAGGGTTGCCTGGAGGATATTGGTTATGGAGCTGATTGGGAAAAGTATGTGTATAGATTTAGAAAACATGAACAAAATCTACTTTGGCTGAAATCTAGACATGCTAGGCAACTTCAAGAGTTGCTTAATGTCTGGTGTTGCCTTTTTTGACCACAGTTCACAGAGAGAGAAATGTAGTCATGGATGTTACATCAGCGGGCTGTGTTTCCTAAATCCTTATATTAAATTGTGATTGAAATAAGCCCCTCATCTTGTAAACATACTTAACATACTTCGGATTTTTTCACTGAGATCAATAATCAAATGTGATAACTTTGAAGTTTTTTGTATTGAATCTTCTGTGCCATTTTACTTGTTTATACTCCAAAAGAAAATAATACAAATAATGCTGGAGTAATTTTGTAAACAGAAACCTACTAGATTCCCTATAAAGACAGTGTCTCTGACCAGAAAGATTTGTGCTATCAAACTTCCCTTTTTTGGAAATCTTTTAAAATTTTCATCTAACAGTGTTTAAAAAACAAATTTTAGGATTGCAATAAACTAATGTTGTAAAATAGCACTTAAGACAAGCTAGACATTCTTTGCTCACTGTTTAAACTATGTTACTTCAAGTAGACCTAAATATTAATTCACTTTTACTAGTTAATAACATTTTCAAGGCATTTTTAAAAATGAATTTAGTTGCAGATGCAGCTCTTACAAACTTGAGAGCAGTAGACATCCTAAAAGAAACATAAAAAGAGCAAACATGCATATTTTAAATTATTTTATAAGTACATAACACTTATGAAATATATATCTTCAACTTGTATAGTAATTTAAGTTTTATATTGTCTACACCAAATTATATACATATCAATGTTGTTTATACCAAGTTTTTTGTTGTTTTTTTTCCGGTACAGGGAATCGAACTCATGACCTTGCACTTGCCAGGCAGGCACTGTGCCACTGAGCTGAATCCCCAGCCCTGTTCATACCAAATTTAAAGTCCCAATGAGCAAAACATGGGATTGATAAGTTATTCTGAGTCATTTAGTAAATTACAGAATTTTAGAAGATGAATATGTTGGGCTTTCTTATCGATTTAGTGAGAAAAATTAAAATGAATTGAATCTGAAGCCCTTGAATCTTTGTCCTCCTCTTGACATTTCCTTAAGCCTTGAGAGCATATTAATGCATTGATGCTCCTTTTTCACATTAACTGAAGGTAACCATGCATGGCAATCTCCAAATAACTAGCACTCGTCAACCTGTTAAAATCTTTATAATCTCAGTTCCTTCTTACTGTATACTTGGAAGAGAAAAGTCAGATTCTGCTGGAAAACTGTGTTACTTCCTAGGAGGCATGTTAGCAGGTGTGTCCTAAGTTGTATTTAGTGACATTTCATTTAGCAAGAAAGAGATTTTTCTCATTATAACAGCTTATTAGGACATTCTACCAGTATGTGGAAATCTTCACAGTAATTTGAATGTTTAAAGTCTAGCTGAACTGACCGTCAACATTTAAGGAAGCAATACAAACTTTTAACAAAAATGCATGCTGTCCCCTCTTTTAGTCCAATAAACTTAGTCTTCCGAGGGGTGCAGCATGCATTCCATTAGGCTCCTTTCCCAAACACCTCTGATGACCTTGCTGCTAAACCAAGTGATAACTGAATTTTTTTAGTCTTGCACTTTGTAGTTCTTTATAGCATCTTAGCTGAGGACTCTTGCCCTCTGAGACACTCTCTTCTCTTGGATTTGCTTCCCAGTTTGCTCCTATTCTTCCAAGCTCTCAGGAAACTCTCTCTCTCTCTCTCTCTCTCTCTCTTTTTTTTTTTTTTTTTGGTGTATGTGCCTCTTTTCCTTATATGTTAATAGTTATTAGGGTTTTCTTCAGGCTTTTAAAAAACTCTCACCCTACATCAGAAATTCTTTTTACTTTCCTCTGTAGCCATTTTCTGTTGGTACAATATGCTCAGTTGGTAAAAATTCCAAAGTAGAGCACATGTCAAGTGAAGAGTCTCCTTTACATTCTACTCTCAGTGACTCAGTTTCTCTTTTTAAGGGAATATTTCTTATGAATTTATCATGTTTTATTACAGACATATTCTATATACAGACATATACATAACACTGTACAGTACGATACACATATATTATCTTGCTTTCATTGTTTAATATATTATGTAGCTTGTTCCATATACATACATGTCAAACTAAATCTTTAGTTTGTGTGTGGATATAAAGCATGCCTACATCTGGATGTACATATTTAACTAGCCCTCTTAGTTTCATCAAGATTTAATACAGAAAGTAGAAATTCACTCGATTTCTGGCATAAAGATGTATAATAATGAGAATAAAGACAAAAGGTGGGTAAAAGAATTGAGAGGTGTTATGTGCATATACTAACTCCCCAAGATAAATGTAATCATTATGTACTGCAATCATGTAGTAATGAGATAAAAATTTTATAAAGTAAAAAAAAAATGAAATAAAGCTCTTCAAAGTGATGAAGGAGTGGAAATCATAGGGATGCCACCGGATTGAGGATATCAAAGTTACACAACTGTAACCATCATGCAGAAATCCAGAAACTGCAGTTGTCATGGCCACAAGTGACAGTGATATCTCATTCCCATTAAACTGGTGAGTAGACTTTGGAATATGGAAGGCAACTGCCACACATACCCATATCCTCCTGTCTGACTTTGTATGTAGTCTGCATAAGATCAGCAAGATGGCCCTTATCTCATTTCTTGCTAAGGTACTTTGCAGGTTGGACTTACTTTTCTGTTGTATAAAAGCAATTTATAGTAGAACCCAAGTGAAGCAGACAAGAGTGGAAATATATACCAAAGCTTGGTTGGGCAGTACTATCCACCCCTTTGGTCACTGAGCATAAATATCTAGCCTTTTAACTGTCCTTAAACTGCAACAGCAACATGGTTGGAACTTACGTAATATAATTATACCTTATGAAAATCCAAAACATTCACTCTCTTCCCATGAAAGAATCAATTCTATCAGTTATAGAATCTATCTCTGAGTGATTTTAGTTACTCTTTTAAATCAGTGATAATTGAATTTTACACGCTGTAATCTAAAAATAAAATGACAAAATAACCACTACTTATACACCATGGTATAAAATTACAGTACAAAGCAGGAGAGAAACAAGGAATTTGGTTAATATATAAAGGTACATGCATACAATGGTAAGGAAAAAATATGCCTATTATACTCCTAGATTTCACAACTAATCATGAAGATATAGTTAGTGTTTATACATTTCCTTGTTCATTTAACATTCTGCTTTTGCTTTGCCTTTGAATTCTATTTCTGCTGGTCACAGTTATTTACATTGCATGATGAGATGATACAAGTATATTTTTGAGGTCATCACTGCCATCAAACACAAACAAGTTAGGTAACTAACCCCAGCTTTTTTATCTTGGTGCCAAATACTATTTTATTCAAGGTTATACGCACACAACAGAAAACAACCTAGGTATTTCACATAGAAAGTATTTTAATAAGGGAAATTAGATACTTGGAAACTCACTGGAAGTAATTCTGGAGCTGAACTCTGGGAGTTGCCACTGGGTTGGTGGTGTAGAAATCACACTATCCTTTGCTTTCATGTTCAAGCCCTTGAGTAATATCTTGGAGCACATACCATTTCCCACATATGTGAGAATGTAAATTGAATAATTTCCTAGAAATGGAATTGATGGCTCAAGCTAAGTATACATTTAAATTGTTATTAGGCGTTGACAAGTTAACACATAGTATGGCCTATGGGCCAGCAGTGTTGGCCTCACCTGGGAGTTCATTACACATGCCACATGATGAGCCCCATGACCATCCAATGGCACTCAAATCTGCATTTTATCAACATTTAATTTGGAGACACATTTCAGTTTCATGAACACTGGACTCTGCAGTTGTGGTGGACCTATGGCATGCTTGCTACAGTAGGCTGTTTATATCACAGAAAGCTCCAAAGGGTTCAGTATCAGTGGGCTAAAAGTTGTAAACATTTATTCGCAAGTGAAAAAGAGAGAGAGAGAGAGAGAGAGAGAGAGAGAGAGAGAGAGAGAGAGAGAGAGAGAAAGAGAGAGACTTACTAGTTTTCTTAGATGTTTTTCAAATTAACATTTGAAAGTGGCATTTCTCTTATGAAACTGAACATGTATTCATATATTAGTGATTTTATCAATTTCTGTGAATTCAATCTTTGCATTTATTGAGTTAATCTATAGATTTTTTCTTACTAATTTAAGAATGTGTTTAATATTAAGAAAATTTGTTGTTTCTCTTTGGTATGAGTTACATTTTTTTGTCATTTTGTTTGTTTTTATTTCTTTCAGAGCACAGACACACATGCATACATACACATACAAACCTTTATTACCTTAAAATGATTTAATTTTTTTTTCTGTGTTTTCTTTTATAGTAATCCAATCTTTGATCCATTAGAATGCGTTTTAGTGAGGGTTGTAAAGTAAGGTCCAACTGAATTGGATGACAGGACATTGTATTTTGCAGTGCTGAGCATAGAACCCATGGCCTCATGCATGCTAGGCAAGTGGTGAACCATGAAGCTACATCCTCAGGCAATATCAGGAATTCTTAAGTTGGCACCCATAAATGCCCAGAGAATGCTTAAACCCATGAAACTGCACACCAAGAAGTATATGAATTTGCAAAGACACAAAGACCTGTAAGGTTCATTAGACCCTCAAAAAAGATTAAGAACCATTGCTCTATTCAGTGTCCCATCATCCAGCATAACTTGCATGCCTTTTTCCAAATCTTTACTACCGTCAAGTGTCCACTCCGATCTTTCTCTTGGCCTCTAGATTTGGGCATACCAAAATATATGGGCCAAATATAATCCTAAATTCTGTCAGAGTGAAGCAAGAAGGTTAAAGAAGAAGGAGACAGAATTACAGAAGCAGAGATTAGAGTGAGTGATGCACTTTGAAGATAGAATAAGAAGTCCCTAGAAGCTAGAAAAAGCAAAGAAATGAATTCTCCCCTGGCACTTACAGAAAGAACCTACATTGCTAATATCTTGATTAACACTTAACACTCATTTCAGACTTTTGATCTTGAGAAATATAACAGAATAAATGAGTATCATTTTAAGCCACTAAGTTTTTGGAAGTGTGCTACAGCATAATACATAGAAAACACAGAGAAGGCATCAACAATCTTGTCCCAGTAGTTTGATAAATTTCCTGGCTTTGTTATAATTGCTGGAATCGTGAGCCAGACAATATAATAACCAAGCCCTTCTCAATGAGATGCATTTACCTAAGGTTTATAAAGTAAAACACACACACACACACACACACACACACACACACACACACACAATAAAAACCCATCCTACTTACAAATAAGCCCCTGCCTATACCTTAAAGCTACCTCATTTCAAGTGGCTGGAGCATTGGAACATTATTGAAAGACATAAAAGGAGTGAGCCACAGAAACATGGCCCTTGGGTCTCATCTTGCTGTGTTACCTTCTTCATCTTTTAGGCTCTTCGAATCTTTTGACATACAGAAGGATCTATCTGGAACACCATGGAAAGTCTGGTACTGTCATATTTCTGAAAAATGGAGAAAATGAAAGAGGCAAAGGGAAAAAGGGCAGCGAGGCATGCCCACAGTTAAGGAAACCCACGGCACTGGAGAACTGTAACTCAGTTTAACTTGGAAGACGGGGGAGAGAAAGAAATGAGATCACATCATACAACTAAAAATAAATTTGCAAGGAAAGTGTCTGTACTTTTGAGGCTAAATATTGATGAAATACAGTGCAAGAAACAGAACTCTGCCATTCATGAATCAAACAAGATGAAAGGAAGCAAATGCCTTTCCAGGGACCTTCATGGTCAACCCGGATGTGAATTAGCAAGGGAAAGAAAAACATGTGACATCCAGATGATGAAAGAAGAAGCATCTGAAGCAGAGAGTGCAGGTCATGAATTTCCAGAAGAAAGATGCTCTGTGTTACTCAACTTTGTTCTTCTGGTTCCAGGGTAGCTCTGGTTCTTTGTTACGTGCATGCCTCAAGTGAACAACTGGACAGACTGCATAGGCAGGTGAATAGAAGCCATAATCCGGTTGAAGCCAAGTCAATTCTCCTATATTCCCGGTGGAGAGAAATCTTGTCTTAGCCTATTTTCTGCTGCCTTACCAGAATACCACAGACTAGGAAAATTCTGAAAAATATAAGTTTAATTGGCACATAGTTTTAGAGCCTAGGAAGTCCAAAATTGGGGGGAAGCATCTATCTGGCAGGGCTTCTTACTATGTCATAGTGTGTTGAAAGGCATCACGAAAGTGAGAAAGTACAAAGAGAGGAGAAGGAACAGGAAGTCAAACTTACTTTTTGTAACTAGCCTACTTGTGAGGTAATGGCCTCGATCCATTTATGATATATTTTGGTTTTGTATCAGAGAATTAAAAATCCCTGTATAAATGTACACAGTTACCTGAGGTTACAAATAATTCATCATTAGTGATCAACCATTAACAAGAATAGGCTTATCAGATTTTCTGTGCAGTTACTTAAGATGATGTTGAGACAGCGAGGTAGTATGTTAGTATTGATACAAGTAGGAAAGTAATGTCTGGAATAAGAATCATAACCCCAGCTGGGTATGGTGATACACACCCACAGTCCCAGTACTTGAGAGGCTAAGGCGGGAAGATTGCTTCAGTGATGAGTTGAAGACCAGTCTGGATAACATAGTTAGAACCTGTCTCAAAAAAGTAATGGTGAACCAAGGCATACATAATTTCCCCTTCTTCCCAACCCATGATGCATATCAAACTTTTACCACCTTAGGTCAGGTGGAGCCTTGTAATCCTTTCTCAACAAAAAACTCTAGGAAACCACTGTGACTTGATTGGTATTGTCAAGGGAGTTGGAACCTATTGCTCCTTCTGATCTAGAATATGAAAAAGAATGCCATAAAAATACCACTTGCAGATTTAAGAGTACCACAGTGGAGGAAGGCAGGCAGGGAGAACAAGAAGAGTTTGAGCTTCCAGGGTACCCAATATTGCAAAAGGATACAAAAAGCGACCAGTTGGGCAAGTATCTTTCCATATCCATGGAGCAGAACAGCAGTGCTTCTCAAATTACTGTATAAAAAACAATGTGGCTTTTAAAAAATTTCATTTAAATGAAAATAATAAAAAAGTAACAAAATAACAACAACAGACAAAAACAAAACAAAACAATAAAAATGACACAGGGTTTCAAGATAGAATGATAGGAAATAACAGATTGTTATATTACATATTGTCATCTTCAATGAAGTTGCTCAGATTATCTGATGTTAGAATAATAAAAAATAATAAAAATCATTAGAAACGATCAGAGCTATCTGGATTTTTGTTGAAATGTAGATTCTGATTCAGTAGGTCTTGGGTGGGACTCAGGATTTTGCCTTACCAGCAAGAACATGGGTGCTGAAGTAGCTCATCCAAAGAGCACATTTTGTTGTGGAGGAGAGAGGCTGGAGGAGGAGTCAGTTCTGCCAAGTTCAAATGTGAGTCTACCACTTATTTTGTGACTCTAGTCTTTGAGGCCCATTTTTCTTGTCTGTAAAAGGATACCTGAAATGTTTTATCTGATTCTCATGAAGATCAAATGGATCAGATAGGTACTATGCATATACTGTTTGATAAAGGCTCCAAGAATGTTAGTTAACTCTGAACCAGCTACGATCAACAGTTTTCCAAGAAGACACAGAAGCTCTGGCTACATCCTGCCATAGTATCCAGAAGAACAATTCTATTAGCCTTCCAGATGGCTGTCAACAGATGCCAAACACCCAAATATTTGGAATTCACTCAAAACATACTCAACAAGTATCTCTCTCCCTTTAAGATGGGTGTTTTGGCTTCAAGAAATAAAAGAGCAAGAGGGTTTTATGTAGAAAGATGTTATCTATCTAACTTCACTGGCTCTTCTGTATACTTTGGAGCAACTTACAGACATATTGGAAAATGGTAATGCATGCAACATGGATAATCTCAATTTTCAGAAAGCCTTTGATATTGTTCCATGTAATGGACTGCTTAAACCCAAGACAGCAGGGATTCTTGATGAAACCCTGGGAAAAGAAAGAAGTTGGCTAGAGAACAAAACAAAAAGTTGAGAATGAAACAGAACAGAAAATAGATATAAGTTGAAGTTACTTTCAAGGAGCAGGGGAGGAAGTACGGATTTTGCAATTGTGACTGTGACATATGTTGGTACACAAGTATAGGCAATGCTTAGAACTATGGCTAAATCATGCATGAGCAACACACTTGATATGCTATGACCTTTATATGACAATACCATAACATTCTAAGAGCAATGTATTAATTTGACTGATTTAAACCATCGTAGCCTGAAGTGTACACAGGAGGGGAAAATGTATAAGATTGGAATTTTCTGCACAAGACATTTGAAAAACAACCATAGTTGATGCAATAAAGTATTAATTATCACTAACTATAATATGATGCTCAAGTAAGGAATAAGGGAGAGAGGGGCAAAAAGAACAGCAGAGCAATTTGTGGAGAAAGAAATAACCAACATTTAACCTCTGCTGGAATTTTGGTGCCTGTCTCCTCATTGATCTTCTGTTCAGTTCACTTCAAATGGATCAGTCTGCTGTTTGCCACAGAACAGGATCTATAAAATCAAAACAAAAAACCCCCAAAACATTGGCTCCAATCTGGCACGCAGATGTTTGACTCTGCATGTGCCAGCTAGTCTTACAGATGTCATTTTCTTTTAGAGGAAATAACTGGTTCAATAAGAGAATGAGGAAGGAAGTTAGACTAAAGAAAACATTCCAAACTTTTTTGCTGTACTGGGGGTTGAATCCAGGGCCTTTGCACTGAGCTACATCTTCAGCCCTTTTTTCTTTCAAGACATAAGACATTGCCCAATCACTAAGTTGCCTGGGCTGGGCCCGAACTTGCTGTCTTGCTTCAGCCTCCCACAGTGCTGGGATTACAGGCATGTGCCACCACATCCTGCTAAACTTTTAAAAATTATATGAAATTGCTTATTTTCTGTTACATTCTCGTATATAAATTACAGAAGAAAGTAATTCCAGCATTTGATGACCAGTTTCTAGGCCCAGATAAAGTATAAGGTGTGAGTACAGGGGTTCTGCAGAAGATCCCATGGGGTTCCTCCTGTTAAACCTATCTCCTGTCACTTCCCAGTTCTTCCCTGCTTCTTCAGGAGTTTTGATTCCTATTGTTGCATGAATATCCTCTGCAAGTTTCTTCCTTATTCAGGAAACTCTACTGGAAGATCAACTAGAATGGAACACACCTTGGGAGGTAAAAAGAAGATGGAGAAAAGCAATGCTGATGAGAATAGATAGCAGGGAAAGTTTCTGTACTTTACATTTTCCTCAAAAGGCAGACTTAATAAGTCAGCATATTGAATCATTCCACATTCTACTCTCTATTTCTATGAGTTCAACTCTTTGAGATTCTACATAGAAGTGAGATCATGCAGTATTTGGCTTCCTGTGCTTGGCCTATTTACTTTAGCATAATGTCCTCCACATTTAACCATATTGTTTCAAATGACAGGAGTTCCTTCTCTGAAAGGGTGAATAGTATTGCATTATATATACATGCCATACTTTATGCATTCACAGTTGATAGGCACTTTATTTGATTTCATATCGCAACTATTGTGACTAATGCTGTGTCTTGGTTACTTTTCTCTCGTTGCTGAGACAAAATACCCAATGCCCAAAATGAAGGAAGGAAAGGTTTATTTGGCTCACAGTTTGTGGAGGTTTCAGTCCATACTTGGTTGGCTCCCAGGCAGAAGATAGCAAAGCAACAAGAGCAAAGAGGAATGGCAGCCGAACAGCAAACAGCCAGAGCAAAACTGGAGGAATGGCAGCAAGCAACTTCTTTCCCTGCCTTACTTTGTAAACAGGCTACCCCCACCTAAGGGGCCTGTAGCTCTCACATAATCTTTGCCCTTCTCTTCCACAGGCTCAGGATGTATACAAAGTAAGCACCCTGGCTTCCTGCTGAGTCACTTAGCCAAACCTCTAGACTCCCCAAGTTGACACAATGTATCAACCATAACATGCTGTAATGAACATGAGAGTATAGTGTCTCATTGAAATACGGATTCAATGTCCTTTGGACATATACCCAGTAGTAGAATTCCTGGATCATGTAATAGTTCCATTTTTAATTGTTAGGAGGTTTCATACTGTTTTCCACAGTGGCTGTACCAATTTACACTTGTACTAGCAATATACAAAATTATCTTTTCTCCACATCCTCGCCACACTTGCCTTTCATCTTTTTGATAATCACCATCCTAACAGGTCTGAGATGATATCTCATTGCTGCTTCAATTTCTGTGATTATTACTGATGTCAAATATTTTTACATACCAGTTGGCCGTTTGAATGTCTTCTTTTGAGAAATGTCTATTTAAGTCTGTTCCTCTTGTTTGAATCATGCCATTTGTTTTTGTGCTATTGGATTTTTTAGTTATATATTGAGTACTAACCCTTTATCAGATGTATGGTTTCAAATATTTTCTCTCTTTCTATAAATTGTCTTTTCACTCTATTGATTGATTTGCTGTGTAGAGACATTTTAGTTTGGTGTAAAATTTATTTTTCAATTTGGTTTATGAGATGTGTGTCTGCACATGAGCACACACGTACAACCTGGCATACCTTAGCAGCTGAATTTGAACATTATTTTCATCCCTCTATTCTTACTTTATTTTACAGTTTACTATAACATTAGGGAATTTAAGGAACAATTATGTTAATGCTATGGCCAGGTACACTTCCCTTCTTTCTTTACCTGGAGACCCTAGCTTATCATTGAAAAATTTATAATTCAGTTCACAAATTCAGGGAAGGAGCCAGAAGACAACGATGAATCAATGTCATCGTCTTTTCTGAACTGACCCTTAATGAAAGGGATTGGTAAAAACAGCTCTGAACACAAAGGAGAGGGCCTTCCCAAAGGAAATAGATGCTCAGTGTGAGTTCATATAAGCCACTTACACTAAGCAGCCAAGAATCCGGGCAGGTGCTCATCTGTCTTGAAAATATTTTATGTAGTTCTCTCAACGTGATAGAATGAGCAACTGAAGTACGTGAAATATAAAGACAGTTCCTGTGTAGCCTTTTAAATGCTGGTTGTCTGTTAAATTCATTAGATGATTTTCAGCCACTCACTGTGAAACCTCTATTCTTTGCCGTATACTTCAGGCCACTTAAGGAGGTAATAAGTACTACTGATGCAACGGGAACTTCACAAGTAGAAGCTGCTCAGTCTGCTTATGGTGATTGTCACGTCACAATTTGGCCATACCTCCCCATTAGTTCGAAGTATCGCTCATACTTCAGTATGACAAGACAAAATTAACTTTCCTTACGTCAGCAACGGATTCATGATGTAGTCAGCTAGTCAAAGGAAATGTAGAAGAACATAGACAAAACACAAGAATAAAGGAAGGAGAATGACTGATTTGAAGCAACTCAATACGGAAGATTACGTATTTATTTTATTCATTATTCTTTACTCACAGTAACCCTTCTAAAGTGCTGTTGGCACCATCCCCTATACATGTTTCTGAAGTTGAATATATTTTATGGGAAAAATATAAAAAAAAAATAAAAATACTGTATCACTATCTAATGTTACATAACCTCAGACAAAGTCAGGTTTGGTCCAGATTACCAAGCACCTTCCCTGTTAAGTTTTCACCTTGGAGGGGAAAATGGCTCCCAAGGATTTGCCTCATTGGGTAAAAAGGGACTTTGCAGGTGTGATTAATTTAAGGGTATTGAGGTAATTATTGTGGATTATCTGGATAGCGCCAGTGTGATTACAAAGTTCTTCATAAGATGGAGGTAAGAAGGTCAGAGGCAGAGAAAGAGATGAGAGAAGTAGATCAGACCAAGGCTGTGCCACCAAACAAGGAACTCAGACAGTCTCTGGAGTCTGCAAAAAGCGAGGAAACAAACTGTCCCTTAGTTTCCAGAAGGAATATAGCCCTTCTGATCCATTTTGATCTTTTGACCCCTACAGTTCTGAGATAAATATTTTTTGTTGTGTTAAGCCAAGGAGTTTGTAGCCATTTGCTACTATATCCAGAGGAAGCTCATGCACTTACTGTTAGACTGCACTTTATTTCAGTGCACCCTAAAGGCATAAGACTAAATCAGTGTTCTGTCATCCCAAATTATACCCTCGACTAATGCAGCATTTCGGTACACTGTCGTCAGAGCAGAAGGTGGTTGCACACGAAAGGTAGCCACAGTACAGAGGCGAGAAAGTGGAAGGTGCTGCTTAGTCATAGGGCTTTGCTAGTTAATTTGCAAAACACAGAATAAAGGCGTATTCTGCCCACATCTTAACTCTGTAGGCGGCTGAAAGACTAAGACCAAGAATTGTGGCCTAAGGCTGCCAAAGCCATTAATACTACAGTTACGCTGATGCTCAATAATGAATAAAGGATTTTACTGGCTTCAGTTTGACCCAAACTCACACTCCCATTGTCAGCTAATATTAGGGTAAGTATGATATGAATTGCTAAAACTGTTCCATGGAACTTAAGTTGATTTTTTTAAACAAAGGAATAATATTGATGTACATAAGGCCTTGTTGGTGGAATATCAGCAAACATGAAAGATAGGGTCAAAGTAGCAATGCTGATCCAGGGGAAAGGGCACAGCAATCCTAGTGAATTCTTCCTTATGAATCGAGCACCTTTCCTGATGAAATTAATGAGGGTAAGGTAAAGAGGCCTTATCCCAAGCTCCATAAAAAGAAAAATATAAAAACGTTGCTTAAGTGTGAGAAACCACTTGGTGTTCAAAGGAAATTATTTTTTCTCATTATTTTTGTGTTAAATTCATTTCCTAGAAATGGTTAAATGACATAGACTCCTCATTTCTTAAAGGTCCCAGCAGGCTCTAAATGTAAGAAAAAGTTATAAATGAAGCAACTCTCTCCCCTGTTCCTTCTCCTCCCTTCTTCCTTCTCCCTTCTCCTCCCTCTCCCTCTCCCTCTTCTTCTCCTTCTCCTTCTCCTCCTTCTCCTTCTCCTTCCCTTTTCCTTTCTCCTTCTCCTTCTCCTTCTCCTTCTCCTTCTCCTTCTCCTTCTCCTTCTCTTTTTCTCCTCCTCCTCCTTCTCCCTCCCTCCCTCCTTCCCTTTGTCTCTCCCTATATGAGATGCCAGGGAAAGCCAATCAAATCCATAACTGAGACAAAGACAGGAATTGAATCAAATAAAAATACTTTATGTAAGAACATTGTGAGAAAGAAGACAAGAGTTAAAGTGTGGGAATCTGAGGTGTCACCTAATTCTAAAATTAATTCTATAGTCTGAGTTCTCTTTTTAAATGTAATTTAATTGTATAGAAAAAATAAAACCAAACTTCAAAACAAAATAATAGGAGAATAACAATAGTTAATACATTGTGTATTGTTATCTTCAAAGTAGTTACTCAAAGTACAAGATGTGGGAATACAAAATTCTCCAAACAATATTAGCACAAACCTTTCTTTTCAACATACTAGGAGAAACTAGTAGTATAACTATCTTTTATTTTCTTTTCCTTTTCCATTCCTTCCTTTCCTCTTCCCCTACTCTGGTTCCTCTTTCCTTTTGAACAATGTCTGCTCTCCCAGCTACGGTAATAGTAACAGACGACATTCGGACCCTGTGATAAGTCTTTCCTGCATTAGTTGCCACAATCTCCTTGTTGGAGATAGATTAAAAGATGAGAAAACCAAAACTTTGGTCACTGGCCAAGATCCCAGGTACAAGTGATGAAACCATAATCAAAACAAAACCTGCCCGATTCCAGAGTTCATGTCCTCAAGCACTGCACTGTACTAAAATTCAGTTTACACGTTCCTAGAAGAATATTTTCTGGATATATCATAATCATTATCTCTTTCATTATTACCTTTACCCTTCCAGCTGTAATTGCTATTATGTATTAGAGGTTACCATTTTATGTCTTGTTTCTTAACTTTTCTTTAGCAATTTCTTTATTTTTGCCCTTCTGTAGTTTTGTCTTATCTGTATATCTTTCTTTGAGTTAAAAGAAATTTCTACACAGCTGGATGAGGTGGCACACGCTTGTAATCCCAGCACTCTGGAGGCTGAGACAGGAGGATCTTTGGGAGTTCAAGGCCAGCCTTGGCTACATAGTGAGTTCAGGGCCACACTGAACTACATAGCAAGACCCTGTCTCAACACCACCCCCAAAATTTCTATGTAATTCTGTATACCCTACTGTTTAACGCATTCATTTTATTTTTCTTTAGCTTAATGATCAAGTCAGATTTTTCTCCTATTTTTAATTCTTTGCAATTGTTCATGGAGTTTGATCTCCTCACATGAATTGTGAATTTTGCATGTGAGCTCATCTTTAGAACAAACTGTCCTCTCTGGAGTTCCTTTCCTTAGCCTATTACCTGCTTTCATCTTCACCAGAGCTGTATAGGACTCCAAGTTCCTAGATCAGATGGTACATGTTTTCCAGCCTTACATTTCTTCAACACAGGGAGATGAAAACAATAGATGGCCAGTGCAAATACAGTGTATATCCTCCGTAATTATCCTGAAGGAAGACAATGAAGAGAGGAATTTATATAGGCTAGACCAGAGGTCAACAAACTAAGGACCATAACTGAGTTAATATCTATTGCCTGCCTTTGTGAAGCCTATAAGCTAAGAAGGG
Organism: Chinchilla lanigera; assembly: GCF_000276665.1. Lineage (NCBI taxonomy): Eukaryota > Metazoa > Chordata > Mammalia > Rodentia > Chinchillidae > Chinchilla > Chinchilla lanigera. Next base: position 1,578,890 of record NW_004955544.1, read on the forward strand.
TTTTTGTATTTTAAATGGTTAAAATAAGGATGAATAATATTTTGTGATGTGAAATAACATGAGATTCAAATTTCTGCATCCATAAACAAAATCTGTTGGGACACACCATGTGTCCATATCAGTCATCCTACAGCAAGCAGGAAGTTGAGTAATTGCAACAGAGGCCATACAGCCCACAAATACTAAAATATTTACTATCTAGTCCCAAAAAAGAAGTGTGGTGGGTTAGGTCATTTCATTGAAATCACTCCTGTTTGAAAGTGAAAGTGCACTGCACAGCTGTGTGTTAAAATTCTCTGCTTCTGTAAACACTCAAAGCACACACGACAAAAGAAATGAAAAGAAAAGAAATGAAAAGAAACATAAGCTGTTATTGTCAATCTCCTAAGGTACTTATAAACTTTATTTTAAAATTCTTAGTTTTAAAAAGTCTCCCATCTTTTCCTCTCAGAACGATGTGCCATTCTGAAAGGTGACCACCAGGTGGCAGTTCCAATGTGCGCCAAAGGTACATCAAAACTGACTTAGGAAGATACCTTATGTGTAATTTAAAACAACATTTTATGAACATTATAAATTTGGAGATCAGCTAAACTGTGCCAACTCAGGTAGCCTTGATGAGAGAACAGCTTCTGGGGAAGTAAGAGCTTCCCTGGAGTTAGCAGCTTATGCTAGATTTTAGCTACTGGTCTCAAACTATAATGTAGAACGAATCACCCAGACTACTTGCTAACCAAGTAGACCCCATGCCACGTTGTTAAAGAGTCTGCTTCAGCAACTTGAAGATTTCATTTTTTACTATAGATTCATGTGCCGGAAGCTTAGTATCCAGTGTGGTGACTTTGAAAGAGTGGACGGTAGTAAATTTTCTCCCGAGGAAGCTGCCATTTTCTTATTGCCGATTGTCTCCTCCTTGCATGAATGCTTCATTCTTTTCTTTTACTAGCCCACCAAAATTGCCATTACTGTTCCTGAAATCACTCACTACCCCTCTCCATGCACTGGCTAATAAAAATAGTGGCTAGCTGGAAAGTCTTTGTCTTTGCTAATCCTAAGGCATTGACCTCTCAGCCCTCCTGTCACTCATTGCTAAATTGTCTCTGTCTCTTATTTCATCCTTTTACCGTACCCCTCATACCAGCAGTTGGAGATCTCGGCCAGGCCCCTGATAATACAGGACACTCCAGTGAGCTCCGGGCCTTTGACTGGCCCTTCAGCTCTCCAGCGCAGAGACAACCCTTTTGCACTCTTCCACACCTGACTCTTCAGGAGGCCATTATAGGTCAGTCTTGTAAGTTCTTATACATTTGTATGCTTGTAAGCATTGCCTCATACAGGGAGGGAGAACTAAAATTCTGTCCTCTGTAATGGAGTCGTTGAACTTCAGTGGTTTACTTGCTACATCAGCTAATATTGCACGAATTAATATGTTCAGTCATGAATGATTTTTGTTTTCATCATATTCTCACAGAAGTTGATATTCTGCTAAATGCACCTTAAATTCAAATATGGCTGGGCATGGTGGTACATGCCTGTATTCTCAGCACTCAGGAGGCTGAGGCAAGAGGATCGTTTTGAGTTTGAGGCCAGCCTGGGTTACAAAATGGGTTCAAGGCCAGCCTAAATTACATAGTGAGATCCTGTCCCAAAAAGACAGAAAAAAATTCTAGTATGATTTTAATCTAATAATTGAAGGAAAACAAAATAATTAGCCCAACTTTGGATAGTTTATAGGGATAGATATTACATACAGTGTTTCCCGTAAAATAAAACATTGGTTTGTATTCCAGATATATCAGATTAGTAACTTAATTTGTAAAACTAGTTTTGCTTAATTTTATACTGTTATTGACAGTAGAGTAACCGATAGTCTTTTCTCCTGCCCAAGTACGGAGAAGATTAAAGAGCAAGAGGAGGCAGTGTGTCCATTATGGATCATTTTATTTTAATTGATCATTTCAATATCATGTGGTCTTACCTAGTTTTTTGGAAGAGAATGAGATGTTTTTAATTTTCAAATGCACAGACTTTCTATCAAATGTCTTGTTCATGTGCTTCTTTGCTAAATCATTTTGGCTCAAATGTCCTGGTCATTTTGGGATCTCAAGAAAAACATGAAGAAGGTAAGGGACATCTTAGGAGAAAAGATGTACTGAGATTTTATATGAAATACTCATGCGGAAGGCTCAGGGATGGCAGGTGTTCACCAGCGAATGTTCTTATGCTTCTGACAGATTTACCTGGTGCAGAGACTCTACACTTAGAGCAATTCTGCTCCCTAAGGAGAACTTGGCAATATTCTGAGAGATGTTTAAGGTGTCACAAGTGTTCAGGGGTGCTACTGGTCTCTGATGGTTAGAGACCAGGAGTGCTGCCCAATATCTTACAATGTATAGGCCTGTCCAGCCAATAATGAATTATTCAGTTCTGGGCTGTGGACGTAGCTCAGTAGTAGAGGGCTAGCCTACTATGCTGAAGGCGCTGGGTTCGATCCCGAGCATGACCAAGAGCAGAAAAAATTGGTCATACAGGGGTTGAGCAGCCCTGACCTAGAACAACATACAAAAGTCACATGTGCATTTAGGTACTCTGTTGATGGGGTTCGCTTCATTCTCAAAGCTGAAGTTTCAAACAGAATAATCACGAGAATTCTAACAATAAAAAAAATTAACTTTCATTGAAACTCATCTATGTGCCAAACAACATAAGCATTGCTTTCCACAGGCAGGAGTGTTTCGCATCAGTGTTATATAGGCAAGAACGATTTTTAAATCTCCAAATCTCAGCTTTTCTTTTGATGTACAAAATAAAGTTTAAAAGCTAGAAAATAGAAAATTAGAGGCATTTTACAGTAAACTCAGACTTTATTTAAAAGTCTTAGAAATACACAATCAAATAATCAAAGAAGTTTAACTCCGTGAGTGCTAGTACTTTTAGGAAAAAAAATAAAATAGTTCAGCATAATACTACTCAAATGCAAAGGAGTCAAGCTTAATATATCTTTTTTGAAGAATATATACCCCTATGAGAAAACATGGATAATACAGTATTTAATTTAAAAATTCAAACGTATAACAGAAAGAAAATACTATCTTGATTCATACTTATGCTTTTTTTTTATAGCTATACTTTTTTTGATGAATGAATACATTGATAAAAATATTGAAGAGTTGGGCTGGGGAGGTAGCTCAGTGGTAAGGAATTTGCCTAATATGATCTGGGTTCCATCCCCAGCACTAAAAAGTATAACTGAAAAGTGTTACAATAATAGAATACACCAGAAATCTAAAAATATTTTCTCTGGGTATTGAGATTAGTCTTTTTTGACACTATGGTTACTGTGTAAATTTTCCACATGAGCATGTGTTATGGATAACAAAAAGAGGGAGGGAGAGATGGAGGAAAAGGAATGGGGGGGGGCTACGTGCTTTGGCAGATACTATTTAAACACCAAAATTGAATAGAGACATCGTTTTGATAGAATTGTTTATGACTGGTCATACCGGTTGTATTTATGAATTGTATAGATTAGCTTTGGGGGATAAGTGGGTTTCTTTCCATATTTTAGTAAATCTAAGCAAAACATGACTAATTAGTTCATCTAACTAAATGTGCTTTGGAAGCCTTCATTTTCTTTGTACTGCATTTATTTCTTTTGGGTTTTCTCTCAAAAACATGAAAAACCAAGAAACAAACATTCCAAGCATTAAATAGAATGATATCAAACCATCTTAGGTTAAATATTGAAAAAAGTTCTTACCTTCTCGTATTTGTATTTAATGCTCCGTTTAATAATGAATCTAACCTAATTTTGAGAGAACTTTTTATCTTACTGAGTTTTAAAATTCAAGTTTGAGAGTTTTCACAACTCAGACATCTTAGAACTCTGGCTTCCGACCACAAAAGCCTAAGATAAACAGTATGGAACAGTTAAAAAATTCAGTAGTTTCAGCTTTGTAGTTGGGAATGCAGCAAAACACACTTAGATTCAGAAGTCCTATCTGTTCACTTGCAACCGTAGATTTAGGAATGGTCTCCCCAAAGATGAGAAACCACCTTTTTCAAAATGAAGCTGACAGGATTTTGAAAACCAGTTACAGATTTTACATTGAGTTAGCAGAGAGGCCATTCTAATTAGGAGTGGTAAAAACAAAAGGCCCATCTCTTTTTATCCTTTTTTAAAACATTTAATCAACATCTGTGTTTATGTAGTGGTCGACCAGCTGTTCTCATCCAGGGCAATTTTGCCCTTCAGGTGATATCTGGAGGTATTTTTGGTTGTCACAACTGGAGGGTGGAGATACTCTGGCATCTTATGGATAGAGGCCAGGAAGGCTACTTTCCAAGTGTATATTCAGTAGGTACGTCTCATCTACCTTGATCTGATTCCCAAGTTGGATTTAGAAATTTTAAGGCATCCATAATTGTATATTAATTGACAGAAGCCCCCAAATGAAAAATCCGGGACATTGACAGAAAACTTTTCAAATCATAACTGAGTTTGTAATTTAAATTTGCATACATTTGTGCCTGCATGGAGACTTTTCTTACACTGAAACATGGATGTAAATATTGGCAAGTTGGAAAATGTGTTGATCAGTAAGTCATTGTCTCTCAATGCAAGGCCGGTGTTCTGAACTCTTGCATGCTGGGGCTGAGTGTCTACAAACTTTACTTGTGTTTTGGTAGCTGGCTCCCCATGAGGTTCAGTCAAAAGGTGGGCTGCAGGGAGAACTTGGGGCTGGAGGAGATGGGAGTGTGGTCCTTACTGTTTTCTTCTTGTTCCTGACAGTGGCATCCCAACAGTGGCTCTCCACTTGGCTGTGGCAGTTGGCTCCAGTGTCCAGTTTTCCATATTTCCAGAACCAACCACTTTGTACCTCTTCAGAGCTGACCACCACCAGTTAACCAGTATCGCTTTGTCAGAGGTCTAGGTTTCAGTTCCGTATGACTCTTCCTCTGACCTAGGCCCTGATCGCCCCAAGCTCTGCATGTCCTCAGTGTTATAATGGTAACCACTGCTTGAAATTACTGCTTCTCTCTTAACTCCATGGGTCCTTCAGATCCTATCAGTACTTCCATATATATTCAACCAATTTCTCTTATTAACTTCCTTTCTGCTAAAGAAAGAAAGTTAATAAGTGTGATTTTCATTTTCCTGAATGGACCCTGAAAATGGAAAATGTGATTTTGGTGATTGGCGATTTTGGTGTGATTTTCATTTGCTGTGATTTTCATTTTCCTGAATGGACCCTGAAAATGGAACATGTAAACAATTTTATAAAGGTTTACTACAGTATAATTATTTATCCTGATGCAAAAAACGAAGTAGCATTAAAAACATAACTTTAAACTCTCTTTGAACTTTGTTTATTAAACAACAAAATTTCCAGAAAACTAATGAAAAAACAGACAAAGATGCAGGTATTATGATTTATGGTCTGGCATCTTATTCCTGACGTGTTTAGACAGACTTAAAATAACGGCACATGTTTGGACTTACATTCTGTCACCCCGGTGAAAGTCTTTGGACAGTCTTCCCTGGTCATGTTGGGATTTTAGAGAGTTTTGCCAGTTCCTTTTCATACTAATCAAGAACTTTGGGTCATCAAAGCCTGGTGGCCGGAATTATTGTATCCTTCAGCATTGGGTACTCAACCGCTCTTCCTATTTTCTACAGTGAGCAGGCACAGAATAAAAACTCACTATTCTCAGGGAATAATAGCCCAACCCCTGAATGTCAGGTCTTTGAAAGGAGTACTTCTTTTTGTTTTGTGGGGTGTTTTCTTGTGCTTATTCTTTTGATATAGGGTCTCACCATGTAGCTCAAGCTGGCATTGAACTTGTGATCCTCCTGCCTCAGCCTCAGAAGTGCTGGGATTATAGACATATGCCACTATGCCTAGGTAAAAAGAGCTACTTAAGAAAATTTATGAGCATCTTGAATCTGTCTAGAGGGGGCTTTATGGCACACTAGTGGAGGCTCTCAGGAGAGCTTCATTCTCTGTGCTTTTGTTCCCTCATAAATAAAATATATAAAAAAGCAACTATGAAGATGATCTTGAAGTAATCCCTAACACTGACTATTCTAATCTGTGATGGTCGCTGAACACTCTAGGCTTTAAGATTTCCTGGAGGATAGGGAAGTAATTTGGAGCCTCATGTCTGGTTGGTTCATAATGAATGAAAAGGAAGATGGACAACGAGAAAAACCTTCAATAGTGTTGCGTGAACTAAGAGACCAGAGCAAGGAACAGAAGGATTGTATAGAAAGACATGATGTAGGAGCTAGAAATTGCTCCAGAAGAGTTGTTTGGATAGCTCTTGATTGCTCCAGAGTCCCTGGGAAAGTTCAGGGCTTGGCCCCCTGAAGTGATACTTACACTGCTATTAAAAGTTCTCTGAATCCAACTTCTCCTAAGGTTCCTGCTTTTGAAGACCTCATAGCATGGATGGAAATGATTGAGCTATATTTGAATATCTCAGTTCATTTTATGCTGCTGCAATGCAATACCTAACAGTGGGTAGCTTAGAAACAGCGGAAATACACTTCTGTACATTCCTGGGGCCTGAGAAGTCCAAGATCAAGGTGCTGGCTGTGTCTTCCTATGGCAGGAGGTGAAAAGGCAAGTTGGTGAAACCCTACTTGAAGCCTCTTTTATAATGGCTGTAAGCCCTTGTTGCCTAATTACCTCTTAGAGGCCCCAATTCTTAATACTGTCGCATTGACAGCACCTGATTTTTTGGTAGCATTTTGATTTTCTCATATTTGATTTATTGGGATAGTTGTCCAAGTAAAATTCTGATATTTAACTCAGTTTATCCTCAAACTTACAGCAAGCTCTCATCAAAAACTCTCATTCAAAACCTTTCAGCACCCATCCACAATATGCAGATTGAATAACTCCCCTAACTTTAATCTCAACTTCCACATTCCATAACTGTGAGAAAATAAATATGCGAAAACTTCTGAGTTTTGGAGAGGACATGTTCAAACCCTAGCACTCAATAACTGCATGTGACACATGCCATAGAAGACACAGGTGGAATGACAGTCATCAGGTCTGCAATGGTAGTGTATTTCAACCAAGGAAGGCACCAGACATAAGGTATTATTTGAGCTGGATCTGAGGAAATAAGAGGAAGTGTCCTAGGTAGATGGGGTTGAAGAGAAGCTGTTAAAATAGGAACACTACAAACAAGAAATGAGGTGGGTGGATATGGGAAATGCATGACTTGCTTAGGGGAATGCTCTGTGGGGAAATAAAAGGGAGTGGGGAGGCTATGTGAAATGTACTAGAAATGCAGGCTACAGCTAGGTCTGGAAGCCTTATATGCCAAAGTAGGAACAGAATATAGTCTGTAACCAAGGGGAACAGTTGAATAGTTTTAATCAAGGAATTTACACAAATAGGTCTGTGCTTTGGAAAAATGTAAGAAGAAAATGCAACAAAGAAGGACTGGAGAAGGAGAGTTGAAGCTGTGTGAGACATCAGGTTGGAGCCACCTCTATGCAGGGGGAAGAAAGGAAAGCCATGAAACAAAGCAATCTCTGCGGAGACAAAGAAAAAGAGCTGCCATGTGATTTAGCATTATAATAATAAACTCTCAGGGAGCACCCAGAAGCTGGAGGAAGGAATGACAACTGAGTGAAAGGTCTTTGATAAAATGAGACATAAATACAAGTAGGTGTAAATTCACTTTCTCCTGGCTCCCAGGGCCCTCTTCCTATTGCTTTCCCTCTATGCTTTACACATTTTAGGTACTTGATATATTTGATGAATGACTTCCTTAATTAGGCTAACCTTCTCCCATTGTAATTGTTGTGCCTCTGTTTAAAGAGACATTTTAGAAACTTGTAATTGTTTTTTATAGCATTTGAATTCCTAAGGAAGAGAAAGACAATACTTTTTTTTGTTTTGTTTTGTTTTTTTCTCCGGTACCGGGAACCGAACTCACGACCTTGCACATGCCAGGCAGGCGCTTTTGCCGCTGAGCTAAATCCCCAGCCCGAGAAAGACAATACTGACACATCAGGAATAGGAAACATTCTTTTCCTTTTCCTTTCCCCATTTTCTCTCCTTTTAGAAAATCAATTTTTCATTCTAATTAAATACACGGCAGGATTTTAAGGTGTTTACTATAATCAATGTGCAAATTGCCAATTCACCTTGAGTAGAAGATAAGATCTTGGTGGTGAAGACATTAATAAATCTGGTGATGCAGGAAGGTCAGAATTGTGTTTCAGCAGAGCTCCAGTTAGCCTCAGAACAACAATAATAATAGCAATAACAGTAACAATAACAATAAGACACGGAGCTAAAGAGTAGACATAAACCTAATGCAAATCACTTTATGAATATTGGTCATGAATGCTACAGAAAAATCAGTTTGGAATTTAGTTTGAAATTCATGTTGTGCTTGAGTGCTTATTAATTAATTAATTAATTATTTTTTTTCGGTACTGGGAATCGAACTCATGACCTTGCGCTTGGCAGGAAGGTGCAGTGCCACTGAGCTAAATCCCCAGCCCGAGTGTTTATTAACTTAAAAAAGTTCTTAATGAATGGCAGGAAAAAGAAGTGGGCAATAACTGCTAATGAGCACAGTGTCTCTTCTACTGTGGTATTAAACAAGTGTCGGAATTAGTATGAGGGTTCTATACAACTTTGTAAATGTCATAAAACCCACTGAATTGTGTACTTTAAAGAAATCTCAATAGTACTTTCATTAATGTTTTAATTGTCATCTTATGTTATATTAATCAAATGAGAAATTTGTTCCATTTGATTTTGAGTAGTTTTACATTTTTCATTTTGTTATTTTTGAACACTTTATTTACTTCATTCTAAAGACAAACATACAAAACACTATTCTTTGAAAAGTTTTGCTCCTATGATGGTTTATTCTGATGTCCCAGCTTTCTTCAGAAGGGAGCATTCTATGCAGACCGTTAAGTACCTTGCAGTTTTTATTCAACAGTATAAGCTAAACATCTTCTCATATTGGCACTTAGAGGAATTCCCAGTCCTTGGATTTATAGTAGCATCGTTTTCTGCTAGTGGAAGGAAGACAACTTATTTAGTCAGCATCCTGCTTCATCTGATTTTTACAGTATGATATGATAATAAAATATGATAATATGATATGTGATAAAATATGATATAACATATATATGATAATATATAATATGATAAATGTAATATGATAATAGTTTGAGATATTTCATACTACCAAATAAACAGAGAAAAGAAACTTTCTTATAGCTTCCAAAATAATCATTCATAGAAACCATCACATAGAAAATTAATTTTCAGTTAAATTATGTAGCAGTTACAGAAAAAAAATAGTTTTAATGATCTATTTCTTATTAAAGTTCATGAAAAGTTCAAAGAGTATAATGGAGCTTATTCTATAATTTTACACTTAACAGTAAAATAACTAAAGGCTTTTTGCAAAAGCAAGTTACTTTCATGGAGTTTTTTTCAGCGTTATCCTGGGTTTATGTCAAGATTTCAGAGACAGAGACAGCATGATTTCCTAGATTGCAGCAAAAGGGAGGAGTAAGTGTCAAAGTTCAGGCCGTGTAAAAGGAGCTAATTTTTTACTTTCAGATTTCATAGGAAAACAAAAGCTTTTCTCAATAGTAGATATCTGAAGTCTTTTCAAAGGAATCCTGATTAATCCCGGACTTAAAAATCCAAGGTTTTAACAACAAAATGAACAGTTTTGTATGCATTCATGCGTTACAGTGAACTTGCAATGTAACCTTTGAAAATGAGCCAAGAGGTTATAAGTCACCAGAAGAAATTCCTTTTCTATTCATCTTTTGAAAAGTACTGACTTTATATCATTTGCACATTTAGAAATTGTATCCTGCTGTGCAGGAAATGACAAAATGTGGGGAGCAATTATTAAATTGGATGATGTGCCAGGAAGAACAATCAGTCCAAATATTTGTTTGGTGACTATTATTGATTTGGCCAAGCTAGAACTGGATTTTGAGATTATTATGTATAAAAATACATTTTCCAGTGAGTCAGTGGAGGAGATAATCATAGATGAATCTGTCATAATCATATTGAATGTCTAAGAGTGGTTTGCTGTGTGTTACACGCTGAGACATCTTGAGGGCCAAACACAGCATAAATGACTGAAAATATGCCTAATAGTCTCTATAATAGTCTCATTTTAAATCAAGCATGGTTCTTAAACGAAGTTATGCTACTGTTTCGTCCATGGCATAGGAAGCTGCTTTTTGAGATGTTTGTGTTTCAGTGTGTTCTATAAAAGGAAATGTATTCTCTCTCCCTGGTGTGTAGGATAACACCAATCATAAGACAGTCTTCTTTTATTGCTCTCTTAATATTTTCCATGTGACAAAGAACTTCCTTCTTAGTCCCTTAGTACCTTCTAAATGTGAATAAGTTAATTCAATCTGTTGGTCAATGAATATCTTGAAAAATGTCTATTATATGAAAATTCCTTTGCAACTTGATTTTTGAGAAGCAGAGAAAAACTTATGATTGCTTAGTATACATGCATGATAACAAAATAAAAACATATGAAAATGTAAGTAGCAAACTAATGTGAAATATACCATCACGAGAGGAGAAGGAGATGCTTGCCGCAGGGGGTAACCGCATACCATGGAGTACAGAGAACACTAGGTGTGTATGGGGAGGAGCAATGTGGGTGGCTTTACAAAGAAGGAAAGACATCAACAGAGTCTGGGCACCGTTGGGTGGGCAGAAGGGAAGAAGGCAACAAGCAGGGGGGTGTTCGTAAGAAACCATAGTGGCGAGGAAGTTCCTCTAGTTGGACAGGGCGCATGAGACTGGTGTTCACAATTAAAGAAGGGACCGGCAAGCTTGGGAAACTGAGTTTGCAGCCAGCCCACGGGAGGTCCTGAATGTGAGAATAAGGAAAAATTTTAAGTTTACCATCTCTACACTGGATGATTTCTTCATTCGCCAAGTATTTATGCAGGGTCAGGCACAATCCCAGGAGCTGATAATGCAGCAATGACTAAGGCACAAACAAATTCACAAGATCATTTTAGTTAATAACAAACACAGGGAAAGTAATAAAACAATATGGTAAGAAAAAGGGTGACTGAGGCCTGGGGACCAATTTTGACCCTTTATTTTTTTTAAAGCAAGAAGCTAACACTATCAAAACAATGTCTTAGGAGCTTACATTTATCTTTCTTAATAAACATTCCAACATTACTGAGAAAGAGCAGTCCCCTGGCCTCCCTTCCTCCTCTTAGTTTTATTAAACATTTACTGAGCAGAGCTTTACTGGGGGCCATTCTTCAACTTGTTTTCTAGAAGAATTAGGAGGATCTGTAATGATAGAGATTTTCAAAATATTATTTTAATTGCACAAATTTATGAAGTTGTCGTGTGAAATGATACAGTGTGCAATGACCAAATCAAGGCAGATAAAATTTCCATACCCTTAAACATTTTGCCAAACTTTTGATTAACACACAATAATTTATAACAGTTAAGCCGGTCTGTCATTGTCAAGGATGTATTATGTATTTTGTGAATAACTTGCAGAGATTTTTGGTACAAATATAAAAGCAGTTCAAGGCAAGTCAGTCCTTCCCCAGTGTAGGTCAACAGGAAGTTTTTTTTTTTTAAATTTGTTCATGGTGGTGTTGCTGCAGGAGCCAGGCTTTCAAGAAAAAGGGCAGTGTTGGTCCATATGTTGGACTTCCCTTTAGTCACACAATGTTGTTATCTACTATGTCCAGTTCCAGCTGTTCCTTCATGGTCACTTCTACTGAGCAAGACTGCTCTTAAATTATACAGTATGCCCTAACGCTTATCCATCTGAGTTTGAGTTTCCGTAGATTGTGTGAATGAACACCACTTTCGCCAGTTCAGATTTATCTACGTGAGGCCCCTTGACAAGATGCATGATGTAAGCCAACAGTGCAGTCAGAGAAGTGCCTATCAGTGTGAGCAAAACTGAGTGTTTCCAACAAGAAATGATCTTTTAGACTTCACGCTAGAAAACAACTTCGTGCATTGAGAATGCTATCTGATTTCTGAAGCAAGTCAATTCATAATGCTGTTGATTGCCTCATTATCCTTAATGGTTCTAGTTTTCAGCTGAATTGTGTGCCTTTAATTTGCCATTCAAATTGTAGAACTCCTTCTTTATTTTTTTATTTATTTATTTTTTTTGGTTTTTCTCCAGTACTGGGAACCGAACTCACGACCTTGCGCTTGCCAGGCAGGCGCTTTTGCCGCTGAGCTAAATCCCCAGCCCTGTAGAACTCCTTCTGATTTTCCCATCTTGTTCTCCTTTCCCCCAGGAGCCTTTGATCTCCGAAATTCTGCCCGGAGATGCAAACTTTAGCAGTTCATTCCACTGGCCCCCTACCGTTCAAGCACTTCTTCACTCCCTTCACAAGTCTTAACTCACTTTCTACCTCCTTTCAAAACCTGGAGCCAGTGTAGTACAACAGAAAGAGGTGGGGTTTGAAGATGACAAGACCTTGATTCAAAAAACAGCTCTGCCTGGATGGCTCTAGAAATTCTTAAAGTCTCATTTCCTCCGCTATACTGTGTGGATGCCTGATGCAGTAAAGGTTTACCATATCTGAAGTTTAAACAAAATACTGAAAATAGACTGACATTAATATGTACGTATATACATGTCTGACCCACAGAAGGTGATACACAAATGTTTGAAATTAAACCTTCTGATGTTCCCTTTCTCCTGTAATTCTTTGTTTGGAAAAATTACTGTTATCCTGTGTATGTACACAAAGTATGTTTTTCTCTCCAAGTTTCCACTATACATGAGAATCATGGCTTTCAAACTTTAATATGTATACTCACCACTTGGGGATCTCACTAAAATGTAGGCTCGGATTTAGAGAGTCTGAGGTGGGCTTGAGAGTCTACATTTCCAGCAAGTTCCTAGGTGCTGCCGAGGCTGCTGGTTCATGGACCACACTTTGAGTGCCGAAATCTTAGAAAGTTCACAAGTGTAGCTAGCATTAGGGATGCATTCAGCTGCACATAACAGGACACCAGCAAAGAGAGATTTGTTCTCACACATCAGGAAATGTAGAGGTGCTAAATAGCTGCTGGTATTGGTTTTGTGGTTCCGCGTCAGCAGGCCTAGCATGGCTGTGATTCTCTCGCTTTTCCTTCATGCTTTTTGTGAATGGATGTTGCAGTTTCAGACCTTACGTCCGTATCTGAGGTAGTGAGAAGGGGCATGGCCCATGGCAACTGTTTTCTTCTTTATGGTACTAGGGATGGCACACAGGGTTTCTTGCACACTACACAAGCGGTCTACAACTGAGCTACATTCTCAACCTTTTTTATTTTTTTAAATTTTGGAACAGGATCTTGCTAAACTGCCCAGGTTGTCCATGAACTTATGACCCTCCTGCAAGAGCTGTTTTCTTTTCCTTTTTTTTTTTTTTTTCCGGTACTGCAAATCAAACTCACGACCTTGCGCTTGCCAGGCAGGGGCTGTGCCGCTAAGCTAAATCCCCAGCCCCAAGAACTGCTTTCTTTTAACAGGAGAGTAAAAGCTTTATCAGTCTCCTGAAAGCTCTAACTTGTGCCACTCTTGCCATCATGTTTCATGGCCAACTCTTACTCCAAGGCAGGCTGGGGAGACAAGTCTTCTGTATAGAACGGGCGAGTGGGTCCTGAATAGGTAATTAACTGGGTTTGCTATGTCTAGGTTGTTCCTACCTTTGTTAAATAAATTCTGTCTAGATTTTCTCTGATACCTACTAATTTTATATACACTCAAAAGATGTTTAGTAACCCTTTGAAGATTTACTTAGCTCTCCCAAGAAATCACTTGCTTTTCACAGCTTTTATAATGCAAGACTCATGGTTTTCATTATTGCACAAAATATATAATAGCTTTCAGTGTGAGAATTGTTAGTAAAGGTCAGCTTTCAATTTCTTAAGAAAATGTTTACTTTCTTACTAAACACAGACCACATCACTTCACCTAATTTGGGCTTTTAAATTAAATACTTTAATTTACATTTAAATTAGGTCTCAGTGAAGGAATTAGATGTCAAGCATAATAGGTCAAAAGAACATGGGAATGTTAATCTCTTGGCTATAAATAGAAGACTAGTGATACACAGTAAACATAGATCAAAATTAAGTTCAAACAGCCTGCCTAAAATAGACTTTTGTAAGTAGGGCTTCTAAGGAGGAATTATTTTAGTAAAAATAAGCCTAGTGCCTATTTTTAAAAATCTTACATGTTACATAATATATTTAACTAATGACAAATAAATGAGTAGATATCTAATAAAATTATTGCTCAAAAGTAATTCTTAATAAAAGAACCGTAAAGAGATTTACTTTGTAAGAAAGTTGAACACAGTCAAAGTAAGAGAGAGAAACAAAATTCATATATCACAGAGTCAAATTAGAGGTCAGTAATAAATTCAGATTTCAGTTAAGTGAGAATATATTTACATTTTAATGTGGTGTGAAGGTGTCTTCCAAATTTCTTTTTTTTTTTCCTCCAAATTTCATGTGTTGGAAACTTGGTCCTCTATAGAAGTGTTGAGGGCGACCTTTGGGAGTTCATTGGTTATGATGGCCCCGTTCTCATGAATGGGTTAATCCATTCATGAATTAATGGATTGTCACTGAAGCAACTTTATTATAAAAGGGCATGCTTGCTTTTTTTCACAGTGTGATCCCTCTGCCTTGTTATGATGCGGGAAGAAGATTCTCACCAGACACCCAGCAGGTGCCGGCAACGTGCTTTTGGACTTCCCAGCCTCCAGAAAAATGAATCACATAACCTTATTTATAAAATTCCCAGGTTCTAGATATTTTATTAGAGCAACAGAAAACAGACTAAGACTCATTCCCACAAACTTACCTAATGAATCAGTGAGCCAATATATATGGGATATTTAAATAGTCTGTTAGAGGCTATCAAGAAAAAATTAAGTCAACAAAATTATCTCTGTGTCCCAGGAGAGCAAAAATAAGCAAACAAACAAAAATCTATTTCCAGAGATGATCTGCAAAGACCGGATTTGTGTATGGCTTTGGGCTTAAAAGCTGCTTCTGTCACCATCTATAGCTGTGGGATATCACACTGTTCCACTTTTCTAGAAAGCCACACAGGATGCAAGCACTGAGAAACCCTTCCTTCCTCCACTGCACCTTCCAGGGAAGGCATAATAAGGAAGGCTATGATTTCTTAACAGAGCGGTTCTGTTATTGTAGAGCACTGTTTAGTCTCTGAAGACATCTGAGATAAAGACTAAAATAACAACTAAAGGCAAATATAAGTGATCTGACAATTCTTCATTGTTTCATCATTTGGAAGCTTCAGTCTTAGCAAACTTTGCATAGAAAAGAAAGGAGCCAATAAATTCCATAGGCCAGATGAGACTCGTTGATAGATTATTTTGCTTCATACTTTAACAACATGTCAAAAATTCAAGCCGTATGCTCTGGCACACACCTGTAGTCCCAGCTACTTGAGGTTGAGACCTTGAGCACATGAATTTGAGAGAAATCTGGGCAACATGAAAAAACACAGCACAACAAAAACCCCAAACTCATATTAACTAGTTTCTGAACTTAAGATATTGTAGGGCAGAATGTGGATAGCAAAGATAGTTTTCAAAGAGTGGGTGGGTATATGAACACTGCCAGCATTATGCTTGATGTTTTGGATCAAAATGGCATATTCACTGTTACAGCAGTATTTCTTAGGTTGTTTCTTCTTCTGCAATATAGTGATCCTCCTTGCTAATTGTCCCTGTGGTTACAAAAATGATTGATCGTATTCCTGATTGAGGGTTAGGCAAGCAGGAGATTGAGTAGGACCAGTTTCGTTCATTAAGTGCTTTGAGTGTCTGATCAAGACTTAGGGGCTTTTCAAGGACATAAAAACATTTCAGACAAGAAATCAAATTTATGGGGCTAAAAATACAAAGTGAGGTCTGTGAAACAGAAATAAATAAATGTTTAATTAAATGTCTACAAAGCCTAATATTATGTCAACTTTAATAATTAGCAAATTTAGTATCTATAAACATTTCATTACATTAAAGAACCATCTGTAAGTTATATTTTCTCACTTTTTGAAAGCTGGTGTGCATTCATGGTGACTGATGAGTATTTATGACCAATTCATAAATCAAAAGTTAGTCATACTTGTAGTCAAGTATCATAAAATGGAATTAAAAATCCCAAACTTATTTTTATGGTAATGAATTATGCTTCCTGTGGGATGTGGGTTTGTTTTAACGTGTTTTATATAACATAAAAGAAGACAACAAAAGGAAAAGAGCCACTGCACATTTATCCTTGCCCTGTGGCCGAAGACATGACTATATCTAAAATGTATGAGTTCATGAGCACCTAGCTTATAGAGATCCTGAACTGAGTAAGATTAGTATTAGATATGAAATCATTAGAGTAAGTGGCAGAAAAAAAAATCTTCAGGGTTTATGCTTTAATGAAAAATTCATCTTTAAAATTCACTCTCATCACCCTGTCTTCTGTCCAATGTCTTTATTGATCGCATGTTTTAAGACTTTCCAAATATAAAATTCTAGACTTGTCTTTCATAGAATGTTCTGTTTTACTCCTTTTTGACCCAGTTCTCTACACCTGTCAGACTAACATTAGCTATTATCAGGTGTCATCTCTTCTGGTCTCAACTCCCTTAGAAGTCAAGAACTAACAATAGAAAACAAAATACTGTACACTTTTGGAGATGCGAAAACAAAGTATAAAGTCCAAAAGGTAATTCTGGAAATTAGAAGATATTTATAATTTAAAGACTAAAGTACTACTCATTAAAAATACTCCCCATCAACTTTTGGGGGTACAGCTGAAGTGGTATTTGCTAGGAGACTTATTGACCCAAATTCTTCTATTAGAAAAAAGACTGAAGGTAAATAAAACTTTCATGTTAAGAAGTCAGAAAAACACAGAACAAGCTTACAGACTGTGGATGGATGCAAGTAATAAAGATTAGAACATAAATGAAAAGATATGATAGACTAGATTCAAATAAAAATCAAGTTCTTTGCTTTGAAATTGTAACGATAGCAAGAAGCAACTGACAAAATGTGTAAGATAGAAAAGGCAAAAACCTAATATAATCAAACAGACACCAACACTCTTAGGAACATAAAAGCAAATAGCTACAAGTGCTACAGAGATTTAAAAGATGGGAACTGCTGGACTGCAGCATGGTCAGCTCTTACTCAGAACAGGTTGGAAGGAAGAGTACCTGGCAGAAATGTAGTATTGAGACCTAAGGCTGAAGTTTCAGGATTTTCTCAGTGAAATAGGAGAGAAAGGACCTGAGAGGAGACTGTAGAGTCAAGGACCTCTCTTGTACAGCTCTGACTGATCATTTTCATGTGCTGTCACCAGAATTTCCTGTAAAAGAAGGTCAAATATTCCCTTTGATGAAGACTTGGGGGGCCATCTAATTTATCAATGATGATACCTTAACTCAGAGCATTTTGGAATCCTTCCTCCAAAATAGTGCTTAGCACTACAGTGCCAAGTTCTTAAAAAATTGTTTAAGTTTTTTTGACTTGGGTAAAGCCTCTTGAATCAGTCATGAAAGGAAATATGACTAGAGATAAAAGTCATATATTTTGAGCCAAAATAATATAACTTCAAAGTAAAGGAATAAGTGTTACTTGGTTCTATCTGGCACTGGAGGTCCTTTGTATAAAGGCTTTCACATGCTTTTAGCAAAACTACATAATACTAGGACGTACACTCCTCCGCAAGTGATTATGTTGGAGATCTCACTCAGCTGGCAGGCTTTTAAAAGAAAATCAAATTACCTTGCTAATGATAACTGTTCATTTAATGTTTATTGAATTGAGGAAACAGATGAATAAACCTATTGACTTTATAGCCCATAGGTTCCCAGTAAGTGATAACTACTTAATCAGTGTTTAATATCTTTAATATGATATCTCATATGTTAAAACATATGGTTTTTATTCTCAAAAGTATGTTTCTTAATGATCCATTAAAGATAGAATTTAACTGGGATATACGCAGCTATCTTTTTTATTTAGTATATAAGGTTTAGTATCCAAGTGATATTTAAAGAAATTACCCATTCTACTCGTAATTATAAAAGATTCACCATGCTCAAAGAAAATGATTAATTCCTGTGCTCCTTATCGCGAGATTTTCTGAGCTTGTCTTCCTAGATTAGGGTAACATCTTGGCAATGGGCTGCTTTTAAATAGGCTGAGAACTGGAGGCTTTGTTTTCTTCATACTAACAGTCAGCTAGGCATGACGTCAATGATACTAGAGCTGTCAGATTTATCTAGTTGAATTTATATCACTGCTATTCCTTTCCTCGTGCTTTATAGCACAAAAATGTTTTCTATTGTCAGAATGTGACTGTGTAAAAAGAGTGGCAAGTAGCTGGTTTATTAATCACTTTGAATTTATGGTGTTATGAATCCCGTGCACAAAAAGAATGAACAGAACACTGCCTAATTGTACATTCAGTCTAGAATCTCATTTGTCCAAATGCTGTGTGCATGTTGGCAGGATAAATATTTGTAGCCCATGTTCCTCTTTCTGCAGCCAATAGCTTACAGAACAGTTCTTTTCCAGTTGGACTCCATCATTTATTCTGTTTATCACTTACTGTCCCTTTCCCACGGGATAACCCCAAACTGATGACTCAGGTTTCAAAAAGCCATTCAATAGGTCAAAGATAAAGTTACTTTGCTTCTGTAATTAGCCCTTTCTCCTGGCTTGCCTTGTGTTGGACTGCATTACAGGAGTCACACACACGCACACACACACACACATGCACACACGCACTAACTCACACTCACTCAACAAGATATTAGCAGGCCCTAAACCTGTCCCTTCATCTGCCAACAAGAAAGCATCACATTTTCATTTTTAGGAATCTCTGCAGCAAGAATAATATACCTTTTATCATGTTTTCCTGTATAGACAAATTGATATTGTAAAGCAAGAAAATCAGTTCAGGTTTGTAACATCAATACAGAGGATTTGGTTCAAGGTCCTAGTTTTATATTGATCAAGTCTCATGAGCAATTTCAATGGGCAATATCCTCTTTCTGTCAAGACTTTTCCCATTGGCATGTTACACAGCTATATAAGATATGACTTGCATTTCACCTTTCCAAATCACTGAGAGTAGAAATTTCAAATGTCTTTGCCACAAAAAATGGTAATTGAGTAGATAGGGGAATAGCTTGATTTAATGACTCTTCTTTGTATTCATAAATTATGACTTTACTTTTTGCCTCCAAATATAATTTACCAATTTAAAATTAAAACATAAAAGTAGAAAAATAATATAGCCTCTGAACAGTGTCTAGTTCTCAGGAAAAAGGCTCATGAGCTAAGAAGTTAGCAGTACTAGCTGATGAAAAGACTTGAATGTTAGTGAATATTTTAAGAGGAGCTCACGTTTTTAATATATGAGGTGAACTATTAGTGGCAAATTAAATAGTATGGCTCTCTTTGCCTGAATAAAAGTAATCTTGGAGTTCTTTTAAAAATTAATTTTGCACATTTTATAAATATTTACCTTCAGTCTAAACTGCAGGACTCAGTAACTATAAATTGTGTCAAAATAACAATAATATTTAATAAATCCAGATGCACAGTTGCATGAAAAAGAATGAGAGTTTTCCCTGTTTATATTGGCACATGATAGAGACATGTTAACCTCCCATTTTGCCTCACAGAAGTAAACAGTTTCTCATCAATCAAAGAAGGAAGGGAAATTTGAGGACAATTTTCCTGCATGAAGACTACCTTGTTAAAATGTGGGTCTCAGGTCCTTATCATATTATTTCCGTCTAGCATTATTCTTTAGAGATGAAACAGGAGTTGTGAGATGTCGAGGAACTCCGAAAGAGCCCAGGTTATGGTGCCCATACATCCCAGAGGCTGGATGTTCACCCAAACATACGCATTTGGCTAAGTGAGCTTCAACACATCCAAAGACAGAACCTGCTAAGAGTTAGGTGGGCTGAATGCGTGAGCCATCTCTTTTCCTTAGCTCCCTGCCTTCCTCCTTAATTGTAATTTCCATGCAATGTCTGCACACTTCTGACAATGTGCAGCAGGCATCGCTGTCCTTCAGTAAGCTGGGGTCACCTCCGTTTGCTCCATGTATTTGGTATTTGCAGGGAAAGGGGTGATTTGTAAGGTGCAAGCCCTTTTGCTTGCTCCCCTTACCCTCACAGCCCTCCCTGATGATGTGTCAGAATTGTTATCTGTGACATTCTGATAAGGAACCCAGGCCCCTGGGAGTGGTATGGCCTGCTGCGATCACACAGGGAGTCCAAAGCGGAGCAGGAATTAGCATCTTCTGTCCACTGCTTGGCCTGTTCTACATCACTGTCTTCACGAGGAATCCACTAACTGATCTGCAGATGCCAGAGTGGGACATCACACCCTGAACATGGATGCCTGGCTGCCACGTGGACCCCCACTGTTTTATAGACTGAACTTGGACTATTTGGCATTTGCTTAGCCTTTGAATTCCATTATCCACATATCAGACCCACAAAAGAGTTAATTATATTCCTCTGTGTATAATATACCATTACTTACAAATGCTGATTAAAAACTTCTCCCCTTTTTCTTCTTCTTGTAGCTAATTTCAGTGTGTCTTTAGATATAACTGTTTTTTAGTTGAAATTTTATTTTCCAGAGAATAAAAACACCAAAATAACAACATAGGCAAAAATAATAAAAATGATACAGGATTTTAAAACAGAATGGTAGGAATTAACAATGATTGTTATATTACATATTGTTATCTTCAAGGGCGTTGCTCAGATTATCAGATGTAGAAATGCAAGATTGATCAAACCATTAAACAGAATAAAAATAATAAAAAATCCATTAGAAAAGATACAGAGCTTCACTAGACAAGATGATAGGAATTCACCAGTGGTTGTTATATTGCATGTTGTTGTCTTCAAATTAGTCGTGCAGATTACCAGATATAAGCACGCAAAATTAGTCAAAAAATTTAAGCTTTAACTGTTCCTTTCAATAAATGATTACACATTTGGTATCATTGTGTAACTGTATTCTTGAAAAATCTTCACTCACTATCATTACCACTCCAAACTATATAGCAAAATAAAAGACATAGAGACTATTTCTTGTTTTGTTTTGTTAATTTTCTTTACCTTGTATCCCACCTCTGGCATATACCCTGACATGGTTAATGTACATCTTTGGATAATAAAACTGTATTCTGGAAAAATAGTCATTATTGCTCTGTATTTTTATATTTATCATTTTAATTTACATAAATGTGGTTACAGTTTAAATCTCATTCTATTTCATACCATTTTCCTTAATCAAAGCTTTTCAGACTTACTTTTATATTTTCAGTTCATTGCCTTTGATCACTGCTTTCCTTTCCATGTCACACTTAAACATTTTACTAATTTGCTACCTTAGTGATGGGGGACTTTTACTTTTGAGTTTTTAAATTCATTTTGAGATCACTTTTACCCAACGGTTTGTTAGTGACCTAAATTATTTTCTTCATGTACTGAACCAAGTTCCCAACATTATCCAGTGAACATTTTTTCATCAGATTTGAATGAAATGTCTCGCCTTCTCCCTTAGTTTGAAGAGATTTAAGTTGTCATACATTTTAAAAGCTTAGCACACTATTTTAAATATCATGCCTTACTAACCCTGTCTATAGGATTCAGTTCAATGCATATTTATCAAACACCCACTTGGAGTAATGGATAGTGCTGAGTATAGGAAACTCAAATGAATTAAAAGTTCATGCTATTTTTCTTTTTGCAGTCCAGTAGAGGAGACATATCTACATTAACTACATAAAGTAGAAACTGCACTAGTGAAGATATGTATCACGGGGTTCTGAGAACCAAGAGGGAAAACTACCTCGAGGAGACATTTGACCTGGAACTTGAGTTTTGGGGGCAGGGGAAAGTACTGGGTGCTACCTTAGTGATGGGGGGATTGCACCCAGGGCTTCTTGCATACTGGGCAAGTTTTCTACACTGATCTACATTCCTAGCTCTTTTTACTTTTGTTTTTTAAATTTTGAGATAAGGTCTTACTAAGTTGCCCAGGCTGGGCTTTAACTTGTTATCCTCCTGCCTCAGCCCACCAAGTAATACAGATGAGAGGCATGAATCATTATTTGTGAGCTAGAACTTGATTTGTGAAGCAGGTATAAGGGCTAGACATTTTAAAGGAAGTTATAGGACACATTGCAGAAAGAGGAGTAGGCCTCGTTAAGATACCAAGTTATAAAAAGAGACCACACATGCTTGCAAAAAGGCTGGCAATGTTGATTATGATGCTTAACTGAGAGGATGTCATGACAAAGTTTGATTTTTTAGTTTTTACATCACTTGGGATTGAGTCCAAGGTCTTTGCCCTCAGCTGCATCCCCAGTTCTTTTCCTAATTTCATTTTCTTTTTTTATGTTTTGAGGCAGGTCTCGCTAAGTTGCTAAGTTGTCCAGCCTGGACAATGACTTGGAATCCTCCACCCTCCACTTCCTAGAGTGCTGGGAATACTGGTGTATACCTCCACACCTGGTTGTAAGTTTAATCTTTTGAAACAAAACTCTCATATCCAGGTTAATAATAGTTGGAGGAGAAAGGTACTGGTGTCAAGGAGACAAGTTTAGGGAGCTGTGTTGGGAATCGAGGGTGAGGGCCTGGCCCACGCTGATAGCATTGATGATGCAAAGGTGGGGATGGTTTTGAGAGGTATCCAGGGAACAAAATTAATTTCTCTACCACCAATATCCTGCAAGTTGGGAAGAAACCATTTGAATTGATGATTTGATAAGTATGATTTTTATTTTATTTAACCTGGCCA
The DNA here is from genome assembly GCF_000276665.1 of Chinchilla lanigera. Classification (NCBI taxonomy): domain Eukaryota; kingdom Metazoa; phylum Chordata; class Mammalia; order Rodentia; family Chinchillidae; genus Chinchilla; species Chinchilla lanigera. The sequence goes on from NW_004955544.1 coordinate 1,601,796, forward strand.
TTATCTGAGAAGAAATTCTCCATTTAAATACTACAGTCATATAAGTTTGCTAGGAGATAGAATTCATGTAAATCATTTCCGTTTGTTTTAAGAAAACACCTAATAGGCCTCTGGATTCTGCAACAGGACCCTGCAAAGACCCATGCCTAGACCTAAGTCAGGAATTTTAGGAAGTTGGAGCTCCTTGCTTCTTGTCCTGGGAGAAATGGAAATGAGGTCTTAGAAAGAGGAGAGAGGCGGAGGCCTAAGACAGTTGATGAGAAATTGTTCCATAGAAACTGTAGTCGAGGAAACCCATAAGAACGTTAGTGACCAGTTTTAGGCGATTCATGTGACTGTGTGGGAATTCCTCTCCACTTGCTTCACTCTTTGGTAGACTTACACAGTACGGCACTTGCTTCTGTTGCATCTTAGCAACGAAGGAGAGGAGACTGTGCATCCAACCTGGCGCTAAGTGGCGTGGGCACGTAGATAACAGAAGCGTGCAGTGGTAACTGAGGCTGGGCAGTGACTGGGAAACCACCTGACGAGTAATAGTTGTCCACCACTGTGCCATACGCACAGCCAGAAATCCTGGAAACTCCTGGATCAGTCCTGTGTGTGGTGAGGTGAGAGGACTCCGCCTACACTCAGTTACTCTATTTGGATATTCAAGGGCCCAGCAGGTTAGAAGACTGAAGCACTCCAGTTCCAAGATAATGAATCCATTTAGACCAGAAACCAAGACACGAAGACTTTTAGTCCAGCCCAGAGTGCCTTTTCCTGAGTTATGTGCCCTGTGGCTCTCGCTTCTGCAGTGAGTGAGGGTGATGGATTACAGCATCCAAGGCTACTTCCGGTTCTGCAAGTCTGTTATTCTAAACTAACTTGCCTCTCTGGCTGCTTTATGTGCTGACAAACATAGTAAGTCTTGCAAATGGTTTTCAGAGCTCTGTTTGGGAAGCACCGGATTGTACACTAGTGTCAGATGTGATTTTTGGTGTTTCTTCTCATTCCCTCTTTCTATTTAAATTTTTATTATACATATTTGCAGTAGCTGGTGCGTTCATTTCACATAGGTGGAGTGTGCCTATTCAACACCTCCAGTCAGTTCAATTGTTTTGTGTATTCATAAAAAATAAATACTGTGTTTTGTTTTTATACTTCAATACAGCTTACTTACTCGATAGAGGGTGAGGTTTTAGTTCTCGCTTTGCCAGTGGAGGCGAGTGTCCCTGGGAGGAGCAGGGCCTTGTAAACTGTACAATGGAGAACATATTCACTCATCAGTCCCATCTGATGTTCCTCACTGCTCCATGGCCAGGCTGAAATTTCCCAAAGCCTTCCTCTAGAGTGAGCCTTTCCTCTACTCCGGCTTTGGGGGCTACCACTTTTTTCCCTTTCTTGTGGACTTGAGGTTTCTCTCAGAGTAGCTTTTATTATGAAACTTACTAAATATGATTTTTCTTTTCTAAAATTAAAAAAGACTATAGAAGGAGTATTTGTACTTTTCTATCTAGCATTTGGAAGACAATGTGGTTTTATTTAATCCCTGAAATTCTCATTAGTAATTATATTCTTTAGAAAGTGATTATTACTATATGCACTGGTGGATGTTAGAAAGGTCTGCATGTCCAGTCAAAATTTAAGACCCAATTCAATCCACCTTCAGCATGAACATGTAGTTTCCAATATTTGAATGACTTCTGCAAAGAAAGAGTCAAAGGGAGTGGCGAGCTTTTTAAGGAACAGGTTAGGAATGATCTGCAGGAGTGTATGTTCCTGAGAGCCCAGGAAAGCTGTTGGTTGTGGCCTTGGAAGGACATTCTCAGGGTGCTTGGTGTCAAGGACTTGTGTGACTTGCTTCTTAAGTTTCATACACCAGGCTCCTGGCCACAGGCATGGGATAAAAGTGTAACTGTCTGGAGAAAAGTCCACCTTTAACTGCAAGTATGTGATAATTCTGGGAAGAAAGTGTTTCTTCCCTAGAAGAAAGAGCTTTTGGCTACTGGAGAAACTTTAGGTTGCTTTATTCACCTGTGCTTATACCAGCTTCCAAGTAGATTTTATATTTTTCTGCAAAGTAATATGCTAAAACATCAAAACCTGCTTCAATGTCTTGTGGCCTTTGGATGTGATTACATGACATCTGGTTGAGAGCCAAGGGTAAATTTTAAAATGCTTGCACTCAAATCCCCTGACATCATTCGCTTAAGTTACTTCACCTTAAAAACTAGTATGCAAACATAATATACAGAAGAAAGCTATGTGGGCATATGTATGACGATCATGCTCTATGTGTATATACACGTATACATATGTGTGGATGCATGCATTGGTATATGTATGTCCAAGAAAACAATTGGGACACATTAGAAGATAAATCTATTCTGATTTTTTCCTTTGAATAACCTAGCAACTTAGAATTAAATCTGTAAGAAATTACTGTAGTGATACAATAAGTTTGTTCTTTCCATTTGCCAAAGTTTATTATAATTACACCCAAAGTACATTCTTTGGGAATAAGTTGGCACTGAAATATGTTTGAGGAAATAAAGTTCACCAAATGTAAATCATTTACAGAATATTCAAATGGAAGTTGCAAGAACACAGGCAAAGCAGCCTAAACCCAGACTCATCTCAAAGAGTAGTATTAACTTGTAACTCTCTTTTCCAAAATACGAAGACCAGTAAACAGCTATTTTACATCCTGCAAAAACAGTTTTGAGTTAACAAGGGAAGTCTGGCTCCAACAAAGACCACCAAACTGGAAACTAAAGATAGTGTTGGGGACACAGTCAGTTGACCTAACTCGCATTCTTGTGGCAGGCCAGTAACAAAGGGAAATTTTTATGGCATCTTTTATGTTGTCATCAAGAAGGGATGTAGGTCTTAGTCTTGAGAGAAAAGCTCCTTTTCCTATATATCCTAAGATCACTGGTGCACATCTTTTGTGGGCAAATATATAAACATTTTGCTTTACTTTGGAGAATTTTTCTGCCCTCTTCCCTGCCAAGTGTTACTTATATTTTCCACAGCATGAATATAGGCAACTTCAAAAACAGTACTATTCATTTAAAAAGTTTCCATACATTCACAAATGGATTCTTTGAAAGCCTCAGTATGAAAAAAAAGCAGTTTGCAAGGAGGGAAAATAGGCTTAGCTCCTATGATACATTATTGTATATGCAGGGAAAAAATACTGTGTGGCCATCAAGGAATTAATCACCTTATTGAAGACCAAATTGATTTTAATAAAAAAGAATTTGCGGAAGTAGTAGAAACGTCTATTCTTTAATTTTTCCATAAATTATGAAATTAATGGACTATCATAACCAGAAAGAAGTTGAAGTATGAGTTGTGAGCCTTCAAAGTATTTCTTACCTTCTATCAGCTGCTAAACGTACCCAAACATGAAATAAAGGCTGTGGGATATAGCTGCCCTTATCAATTTAACAAATGTTCAGTGTTTGTTGTGTGTCAGGCATCGTTGTAAGCATTTTCTTAGTACCGATTCATTGAGTTCTCATAGTAATCAGGAACAAAAGCTGCTGTTGTTCCATTTGACACCAAAGGAAACAGGGGCAAGGACCTGGCAAGACACAGAGCCTGCCTTCAAACTCAGCACCTATGTCTTTGCCATTAGTCCATGTCTGCTGGATATGCCTGTTAAGTATGTCTTTGCTATTCATGTTATCTGCTGGATGTTGATCCTTGCAGAAGGAAAATAATGTCAACTTCCTGGCACCAGAGTACAGCTAGCAATGCTCATAACAGGAATTTGAGGGAACTTTCTCTCTTGTCATCTTTCACTGAGTCCCTCCAACTCCCTCCTGAAAAGGTTGCAACCCTTTGCAACCTGTCAGCTTTTGATTTCTGACCTTCCTCTACTTCATTTCCCTCCCTGCCTTTGTTCCTATTCTGGAAAGCTCATCTCGGTAGAGGAAACTATCTAGATTGATGGAGTTCTTTCCCTGTAGCCTCTCAGTTCTCTGTCTGTATTCTAAACAGCTGTCTTTCTGGGAACTGAGTCTCATAGATAATTGGGCTAAAGAACCTGGCCCCAAGATGAATACAGTGATATGTAATAAACTCTGTGTGGTCCAAGAGCCAGTATCTTAATTAATGAATCTTGCTTGGTTCAGCCCCACTGTATAAAAACATTCCTTTATCGTTTCTTGCAGTGCTGTGATACTTAAGAAATTCCTTCAAGAGCTGCTATTTTCCCATGTGAATTGGTCGTGCAACTGCCTAACTCTCCTATGTAATTGCCTTTGTGGTTTTTGTGGAAATGATGAGGTAAAAGGCTTAAAAATTGTGTTCTGCAAATTACCCTTCAAAGCCTAACAAGTAATGGAAGCTATATGTTTAAGCCCCTCTTCAGAAGACACAAACTTATTTTCTTTTAAAGCTAGAGCGAACCTATTCTACTGCTAAGGCATTTGGTATTTACATAGCACTCACTCACTGTGGACAAGTGAGTGAACAAAAATGCCTGACACACTGTAGTGGACTTTTATCAATGCCCTTACCATCAAACTAGCAAGCTACTGGGACTGCAATTGTTTAGAGATTTGACCACGGAAACTTGGTGAGTTGAAGTCAGAAGTACTTCCTTGAATCTTGGAGTCATGTTTAATTAGTCTATTTACTGCTGATGTTTCTGATCCCAAAATCATGACTATGGGACTGATGTTCATAGCCTAAAGGGAAATAGACTGTAGAAAATAACACAAAAAGATGAAGATTTCAGGTAATGCTCATGGAGATCTCTCTCACCAGTTGCCCCCAAAATAGACACTCCCCTTGAATGTGTGTTTACTTTCTCTCCCACAAAATAGAGCATTTTATTTCCCCTTTGAGTTATGAGGATAACTGTAGCTCTGTAGACCTAGCCTCTAAAAACTGGAGAGGATCCTGACTTCCATTTTAGCACCAGTTTCTGGGTCTTGTCAAGTTTTCTATTTATTTATAAGATGCTATATTATGAGATCAAATTAGTTTAAGCACCAAATTTAGGTTTTTGTGAAAGAAAAAAAAAAAGCACAAGGGCAAAAGTTTGCTAACCCTAACGTGAACACAAATGTTTGTGTACGGTTTTTAAACAATTAATGAAAACATGGGAAGTTATTTAAATACCACCCCTGCGGGGCTGTGAACTCAAATGGCCACTGTGTCTAAATGGATAAGAACTCGAACTTGAGCATGCCCTTAACGGCAGACCTAACACAGGAAGTCAGCCAATGGCATACATGCCAAAACTAAATTTAGTACTGAAAACTGTATTTTCAGTGTAAGTGAAGTGTTTCTACAAAGTCAATCTTTGTCTTCTCTCTCTCTCTCTCTCTCTCTCTCTCTCTCTCTCTCTCTCTCTCTCTCTCTCATTACAGAAGTATCATCTTTTCAGGATGTTTGTAGATCTGTAGGTTGAATTGGAACACCTGTCCTAATAAAGGTAAAAGCCACTGGATTAACCAAAGGCAGGGGGCTGTTTAAAGGAAAGCCAGACTTGGCTTTTCTTTCACAGGACACAAATTTATTTTCCTTTAACACTACAGTGAATCTATTCTACTAAGGCATTTGGCATTTGGGAAGGTAGCCTTTGGGGGAAGCTTCAGGGTGAGTAAGGTTTTTTGCTTTAGATTTTCCTTGATTGCTCAAGATATTTAGGCTCACTATCATTGACTTTTGGGATTACTATTCTCCTTTAAGTTCCCTATAGCCAAACAGGAATCAAACTGACTACTGGCTGCTCAGAGAGGTCTTTCTCCACCACTGTAGATAAGCAGCCCATTAACTCCTCTGCTTTCTACTCATCATAGTGGGTATTCTTGAAATCATCTTGCTCATGCATTTATTAGGTGCCCCTCTTCACTTTGGTTTTTGTCTACTATTGTATTCCAGCATTTCAGAGAAGGCCTGGTACAAAGGTGTGGCTCAGTAAATATCTGATGACTGTCTGACCAAGGGTGTAAAACTATGATTACTCATTTTGGAGTGAAATATCTCAAGAGATGTTTTAAACACAACTTGGAGGTTCAAACCCATCTACTAGAAAAGTATCCAAATTAGGTCAAGTTAGTCATGAGATCTGTGCCCAGTTTTCTCTTTCTTCAGAAAGGTAATGTGGGAAAAATCAGTATTTCCAAGGTATCCTGTGGTTGGCACACAAAAGAGGCTACGTATTAGGAGTTTTATTTCCTTTGAACAGAAGACCAAAAAGGAAAAAAAGAAACAGAAAATGTCTCTCTTGACAGCAGCTTACTTTCTTCTGACTTTCATTCTTATCAAAAGAAGGTACTGCTATTCAGTGCCTCACTTTAAACAGTTGATGATGTTCTGTATTAGACTAATAATTTGAGTTCCTGGAAGAGAAAGAAACCAGTTGACCATGGACTAAATCTTTTCAAATAAACAGAGGAACCATCCAAATAATCCTTGAGGCCCTGGCCTGTCCAGGGCTATAGGAGGAGCTTGAGATCACTATTATCAATTACTCCATCCCTCCAGGATAGTTGGAGTTATGTTTTATCTGGCCCTCTCATTCCCCGTGTTTTTAATTTGCCTTTTAAAACAACAGCCAATGTCAAACCAGGACACTGAAGCAATCTGTGAAAACAAATGCTGTATCTTGCTGAGAATCGGTAGTAATAAATCCATCTGCTTCTCCTTAGAAGTCTGGATTTGGTCAATCATTTGAGAATCCCATAACTTTCCTCAGGATGACATTCCGTCTTCTTTAGAGCACGATACTGATTCAGGAAAGCAATCTCATCACTGTAGCAAGTTCTCTGCTCAGGCAAAATGCACGTTAAGACTCTCCTTTAGTTATTTTGGAAAATGCACTTAGTTCTTAACTGGTGGTCTCAAGGGATGTATTAATAAATAAATCAAGAGATGAATTCCAAAACTTGTATTAACTGTGCACATGCATCTTGTCTCGCAACAAATCCTCAGGAAGCCTTTTGCATTTCTATGACTGGCCATTGTTTGGCTAAATTGACTGAGAAAGAATGAAACTGGAAATGGGTGAATATTATGGTGTATAAATTATAGCTCAACGAACATATTAAATATTATGAATGGAGCTGAATGAATTAATTTCACAGGTGCAATTCAGAATAACAGTATGGACAATGTTCCAGGCAGTAGGAATTATAGTTCCAGAAATCTTTCCATAATTTTATTGTAAATTTCACCTCTGACATTAACTTACCCAGCTTCATTCATTGTTTTCTTGCCATTTATGTGCTGTAGCTCTCACTGTTTTTTAAAGTAAACGGATCAGGCATTATGTTGCCCCTGCATGTACGAGTCCCATTGCTAGCTGAAATGTTAACAATAAGCTCAGAGAGAAAGGCATAGATTCGTGAACATACTGAATGCATAAAAGATTTCCTTGTCTTTTTCTGAGAGTACTTAACTATCAATAAAGAACTATGTTGCTTTTGAAATTCACAACTTTTTCATAGGAGGTTTATGCAATCAAGTCAAAGTTGATTAGGTATGTCCTAAAATCAGGCTATCAAGTTATTTAAGTGTATTCTTTTCATTATCTTAATGATCCCGACTGTGTGATAAGCTTGGACCACATAGATCCTTTCTTGGCTGTCTGCTCTATCTGATCAGTCTCTATTTAGAGACACCATCTGCTTCAGCGTATAACTTGGAAGTCCTCCAATTATTAGCTGCCCCAAATGCACTTTTTCTTTGATGGCAATTCATTTCAGTGAAAGGAATTGTTCTGAACAACTAAAAGGAAATTAGTATCAGCAACTTCTAATAACCTTGGAGCTCAGTTTGTCAAAATTGGCCTCCCTTTTCTTTATAGATCTCAAGAATTTGATGTACACTCACTCCTTTGTATCAGAGGGTTTCACACTATTGGAATTAACCAAGAGATCAAAAATACTCCAAAACATTGCATCTATTCTGCACATATATGCATTATTTTCTTGTTATTATTCTTTAAACAATACAGTATTGGGGCTGCGGATGTAGCTCAGTGGCACAGTGCCTGCCTGGCAAGCACAATGTCCTGAGTTCGATTCCCAGCACACACACACACAAAAATCCAGTATAATAACTATTTGCAAATCATTTATATTACCTTTGGCATTATAAATAATCTGGACATGATTTGAAATATACACTACACTATGCCACTTCATATAAGAGACTTGAGCATCCATGGGTTTTGGTATTTTCAGGGATCCTGGAACTAATCCCCCATGCATACCAACAGACACCTGTAGATTTATTTACATCACCCGAAGGATATCAGGCAAATCATAAAGGGAGTATAAAACCTTTAAACACAGCTTATGTGATGCGCACAAATCAAACTAAACACATTGCATCCGTCACTTATAAGAGCACTGTGTCTAACTTGGGACTTCATAACATAAGAATATGCGGTGAATAATGCCCAAAAGAACATCTTTACAGTAGCTGATAGAGATTCTAGTGAAAAATTAAAGACTTACTTTAGAGGAAAGAAGGCTAGTACTCTTTTAATATGTAAAAATTATGCACGGGAAACAGAGCTGCTGCTAATTTCCATCTTCACTCAGGAAATAGAAAGGCAAGTTATGAGTCAGTTAGAGGTATGATATTCTTGCTCATGTTTGTGCTTATAATGACCCTAATACGTCAGCTTTCTTAGGCAGATTTAACATTTAAGAAGTGTCATTGGAAACAGATGGTTTTGACATTAGATATCAGTATGAATCATTGATTTATGAAATGAGAATAGGAGTGTTTACCTCACGGTAATGTTGTGTAGAAGCAATTTAGGTACAGTTTTTAGCAAAGAATAGACCCTCCAGATATGCTAACTCTTTCTTCTCTTCCTCCATATTTGACTTCTTACCTTGACATTATCAATCATGGAAATGTGGTCTCAATCCTGTGAATGGGGAGATTTTCATAACTTTTTTTATTTGTTACACACTTTGCATAGAAAGCCTGCTTTTAAAAATGTAGCAGTGTATTGTACAAGGATTAGTTTTTTCGCTCCATCTTTTCCCAGATAACTGGGAAAATCCTGGATCCACTTATTTAACAGCTTATTTAGATGAGTTTGCTTGGTGACTCAGTTTCCTTTAACGGACAATGAAGATAACAGGAACTACTTCATAGGATTGTGAGAATAATGTAAGATAACCCATGTAAAGTACATGGCATAGTACCTGATGCGTATTAACGGTTGGCAGTTATTATTTTTGCTGCTATTGTTATTAGGTGTTTAATATTATGATAATGTGTAAAGCTAAATAAGCCTGGACAAGCTATATACAATGTGTCTTATTACTATGATCAGGCTAACAAAATTTATTCATAAAAGGTAGTAGTTATTCTGTATTTGTTTTATGCCTGCAAACATATTAGATGCTCTACATTTTATAGCTTTTACTTTGATGTATCAGAGGAAGAACTGAACCTCTGAGAAATTAAATAACTGCACAAGGTCAGTTGGTTCATTGATGTCTCTGTCTCTGTCTCTGTCTCTCTCTCAATCATGTACACACACATTATCCATATGGATTTAGGTCTCAGACTTGGAGATCTCCAACAAAAGGTCAGGCATTTAATGAACAATCAACAGTTTGATAAACATATGCCTATATTGGTATTGCTCACTTTAGTCTTGCTGTGGCAAGCCAAGTCAACAGAGACCTGTTCTACTGATACCTAAGGATAATTCCAGGTTCCTGAGACATGGAAAGTGAGATCAGGGGCTGGGAATGTGCCTCAGTGGTAGGGCTCTTGTCTTGCATGCACAAGGCCCTAGGTTCCATCCCCAGAACCAAAAAAGAAAAAAAAGTGACACCTTCAGGGCCCAGAAGTCTCAAGTCCGAGATGAGACTGGGCTCAGAGGTTGCTGCATCATTATTGATGGAGACCTTCTTATATGATACGAACTGTTCTAGTACTAAGAATCTACAGGAAGCTTATGGTCTTGGGAATATTAGAGACTGAGCGGACAAAGTTGCACTGTTCTATAAACCGCCAACAACTTCTAACAGTTTGCATTTACCAACTCTATGGAGCAATTTCTATTTAAAATGAGGAGAATCCCTTGAATTTAGCTCCCTCATCCACATCCTGTGAGTGTCTTATTTTCGTTCCTATATCTTGAAAGGGGGATAGGAGCTCCTTGGAATGTCTCTAATCTGTGTCATGCCACAAAGCAGTGAAGTGTGAAAAATACCCAAGGAATTCCCAATAAATCATACAGGAGGCAAATGAAGGGCATCCAGCTCTGAACTTAAGCAGCCCCGCTATTTAAACTGAATCCTTGGGAATTTTTCCTAGAGAAAGGCTTACCGGGCTTTGGTTCTCATCTGGTGAGGAGCTTGAGCAACTCCAATGTGTCCTTTGGTAGGCATTCCTCTCTGACCTATTTTGGCACTTGAACACTTCTGCGTCTCAGGTGTGTGATCAGCCCTTTTAATGCTCAGGGAATGAGACATCGAAAGAGGAAAACTGAAACACCTGTTCCTCTGGATTTGAGTGTCCCTTTCTGGCTTACCCTGCAATACCTTTTTGCATGTTGTTGACTAATTACAAAACTAAATCCCAGATACATTTCATGGAACAAATGCTCAAAAGGGCAGAAATTTCCCAAGGCAAAAGGTAAACTCCATCTTAATGGCATAGAGTCATGCCAGGGACCAAACCGCTTGGCTGTGGGCATGACGGTGACACCATGCTTAACACTAGGATGGCCGGTCAATCTTTTCTCTCCTGTCTTTGAAAATGAAATAGTGACAAACATTCACTCTTTAGCTGTATTCTTGCTTTATTTAATAATCCTCTGGGATTACCTTTTGCTCAATGAATTTCTTGGCTCTGGGTCTCATTACATTTTTTTCAAAGTAGGAGAACCAAGCTGTGGCAAGCTGTGCTTTGGACATATATAACTTTTCTAAGGGTGTCATAACAAATTACTACACACTGGGTGGCTAAAACAACTGTAGTTTACTCTTTCACAGTTCTGGAGCCTTGAAGTCTGAGGTCAAGGTGTCAGCAGAGTTGATTCCTTCCCAAGACTCTGAGGGAGAATCTATTCAGCCTCTCTCCTTGCTTGTAGTGGTCGCTAGCAATCCGTGATGTTACTTGGCTTATAGCTATATCAGTCTGATTTCTACCTCCATCTTCATAACTTAAGGCAAGAAGAAAATCCTCTACTATTTCGCCTTTCCTCCCTTGTTTTCATCTTCTCCTGCTCCCTTTCTGTACTGACTGAAGGCACTATCCAAGCATCACATGTATTGCAAAAATCAAGTTGTCAGTATTCACCAAACATTAATAATAGTTTTTTGGTGATGGTCTATCTGTTGATTATGATGGTGGTTTCATGGGTCTACACAGTTGTCCAACTCCATCTATACATTGTAAGTAAATTCTTTTTTTTTTTTTGTTTTTTTTGTTTTTTTTGTTTTTCTCCGGTACCCGGAACCGAATTCACGACCTTGCGTTTTCCAGGCAGGTGCTTTGCCACTGAACTAAATCCCCAGCCCAGTAAATTCTTAATAAAGTTGGTGAGGATACACACACACACACACACACACACACACATACATGCGAGAGCGCATACACTCACACTACACTGGGCATAGTAACAATTACCCTTTCTTTCATTCCCTTTCATACCCATTCCTACCTTGTCACCCAAAAAAATAGTGGGCAAAATAGATTCTCACATTTCCACCCAATATTAAAGAAGTGAGGATTCTGGTGGAAAAATTAAAATTTCAGAGAACAAAACCATGTTATTTATTTTTAAATTTGGAAATATTGAAGAATGTTTAGATTATGAACATTTAGAATAATTTATAAAATATGTCTATCAACATTTTTATGTTATTGCATAATTCTTCATCCTGAAAAAATAGTTCTGAAACATGCTATGGAATATTATTTCTGCAATCTTTTAAAAAAATTTTATTTTATTTTTTACATTGACATTCATACACATTTCTGGGGTGTAGTATTATAACTACTGCAACCAGTTTTTCAAATCTTCTAAGTAGCTAGCACAGGTGAACCGTATACCAGGCTCAGATAAAATTAATTTGAGACTCTTAAGAGTACTTTCCAAGATTTAGCTATTATAAAGTGTGCTTCCATAAACATGGGTGCTTATAGGTTGGTGTGCTATGATGCTTTTAATTCTTGTGGGAAGATACCAAGAGGGGGCATAGCTAGGTTAAATGGAACCTCTAGTTCTAGCTTTTTGAGGAATCTCCACATTTATTTCAATGGTGGTTGCACCACTCTGCACTCCCCCAACAGTGGAGAAGGGCTCCTTTTTCCCCACAGCCTTGCCAGCATTTGTTATCAGTTGATTTCTTAATGATAGCCATTCTCCCTGGGGTGAGATGAAATCTCAGCATTGTTTTAATTTTTATCTCTCAAATGACCAGTGATGTTGAACATTTTTTCATGTATTTATTTGCCATTTGTATTTCTTCATCTGAGAAGTGTGTATTCATCTCAAATGCCCATTTCTGTATTGAGTCTTTAAATTTGGTGGGGGTCTAATTTTTTAAATTCTTTATATGCTCTAGATATTAGTCCTTTTGTCTGAGGAATAACTGGCTAAGATTTTTTTGCCACTTGGAGAGTAGCAGCACAGTTTGACAGCTAAATCTTGGAAACAACCCAAACGCTCATCAACTGATGAATGAAAAATAAGGATGTGGGTTTTTTTTTTTTTTTTTTTACAGTGGAGTAGTACTGTGCCATAAAGTAGGATAAACTTGAGACATTTATAACTAAATGGATGCACCCTGAGACCATAATCTTAATCTTATTTCAAATCAGACACACATGTGTAAATATTGCAGTGCATCTCTATGTGAGAAACTGAAAGTGTAAATAAGAACCAAAATATGTAATAGATATTCTGAAATAGGAATACACTGTTCAAAAAGAAAGGGGAACTAGGGAGGAAGGAGGGTGTAAGGAAGGGAGGAGAAAGAAAAAAATGAGAAAAGAAGGATAAAACGGAAACAAAGCTTTGTAAACAAAGAGAGGAAGAGGGGTGAATGGAGTGGAAGGGAAATGGGAAAAAAAGGAATCAAGATATATCATGTACAGGTACAAATTCCCTATTATGAATGCGATCATTTTGTATATCTAAATTGTACCAATAAATTAAAAGTAAAGAGTACTTTCACCCACAAAGAGAAGAAAAAAGTAAAACTAGCAAAGAAAGAACATCACTTGCACCCAGCTGTATTAAAAAATATTTTATGAACCAAAATTAAATTTGGTTTTCAGGCAATTTATATTCCTCAAAGTTTCTTGAGATCAAGTTTCAAAGCCAACAATAAAAGTGATGATTGTCATGAATTCATGATTTGATGTTGGAAGCTTCTTTCAAATACCACAGCTAAACAGTAATAGAGGTTTGACACAGGAGTGGACATGCGCCCTCTAATCATGTCCATGTTGCAGCTAGGTTTAAGATTCTTGGAAAGCTTTACTTTTCACCTGTCCTGCTAACTTGGGTACCAAGTTGATATTTAGACACGTTGTACTCATACCTGCTCAAGAAATAAACATGTAAGTGAAAAATATGCCTTTGCAAAACTCCTGCTCTCTAAAGCCTAGAGCCTTTAGAGACCGAGTGACCAAACTGCAATTCAAAACCGACTTATTTATTCCAAAGGGCCAACTCTGCAATTAAATCTGTAAATCCGATACTGGGCTTCTGGCATGATGCTGGGGTGACTTGGCTTGTGTGCCAATAGAGAGGGCTTTGCGTGCCCACTGTGGCATGTGTGGAAAGGTTCACCACCGCTGGACCAGAATAAATCAATGAACACTAGAAAACAGACATGATGCTATTGTTCACCCAGAAAATGAGAGTACATACAGTGTTCCAAGTGACTTTCTGTTTTGTGTTCAGTGCAGATGCTGACAGAGAGAGGAATTTTTTCTCTTCATTAAATTAGATATTTTTAGGGTCACAATTGGTGTGGGATAATGAAATGAGGCACACAGAGTGGGAGGGGGACTGAGAAATACGAATAATAATAGTCATTTGGATTTTCTTTATTTTGACCCTAGCTGAGGATGAAATACAGAGCTGGCATGTTTGTACATAAATTTAACAAAAGATAAAAAGTATACTAGTATTAAAAAACTCTGGGTTTGCCTCCATTGACATTCATTACTTGCAGTTTCAATGCCTCGGCAGTTATACTCATTCCAAGGATATTCTGGAATAGGAATCTAAAGAAATATTAGTAGTTCAACTGCAAAAATTCCTAGTTTCAATCACGAAATAGTTTAATCCTGAGGTAGTCTGGCTATTGTAATTAGCACTCTTAAGTCCTGTAAAAGTTCTCCACACATTTCCTGTATATTCCATGTCACATAGATGAAAAAGATGCCCCTTTTTCATGTTTCAGGAGCTTGGAGGCAAAACGTTTGACTTCTATGGGTGAGTGAGATGCTACGAATTGTTTACCCACTAAAAACATGGAAATGATATCAGAGGGATCACAATCAGTTTGGGAGACATGAGCAAGATGAAACAAAAATCAGTGATGCTGACTAAGATTTGGGAGCCAATCAGATAGAAGTCTGAAATATTAGATGCTACTCAATCAGAAAGTTCACTGTGATTTGGGGCCATTTAAGCAATGGAATTATATAACAAACAAGGGCAAATTGGTTGCTCTAACCTGGACTTCAGGACTGAAACAGAATAAGCAACTAGAGGGAAGCCAGAGAACATCATCAACAATGATGGCTTTAAAGCAAAATACCAACTTTATAGTGTAGCCAAACCACAAAGTCAGACCCAAGAGGCATGATAAAAATCTACAAATAGCTCAGGGGTCTAAACACCAAGAGTAAAGAGGAATTTTGGCTTGAGATATGAAAAATTTGAAGGGATAATGTTAAGAAAAGGGAAATTTAGGTTAGCACCAGAATACATTCTTTGATGGTAAGATGTGTATGTTTGTAGCATGGTCTCTCGAGGAGATAGAAAAAATACTGATGAGTTCTCTAGGATCCCAGACAAAAGGATACCTTGATGTCAGACACAGGATTCTATAACTTCCAGTGGGATATTCCTGGATTATGACCACATGGAATAGTGTCATTTAAAAAAAATCCTGAACTTCTTAAACAGACTCCTCTATGCCTTAATAAAACAATCTGCTACAGCTTTAATTATGCCTCTGAGAAAAAAATACTCATAAACAAATGTGGCACTACTTTTTAAGTAGCAAATACCCTAATAATGGAGCAAAATATTACAGACCTTTTTAAAAGTGTATCTAAAAACCATTTATTTTTAGACTAGACGTTATATTGCTTCTGAAAGTAGTTGATGACTTATAGACAAAATTCTGGGGACCGAAGAAACACAGTTACTTGGTCTTGAAACTGGTAAATGAAATGCAAAGATCTTCCTTTAATGCATTTGGCATAACCTGACAGTCAGTCAGAAAGAACAATGTGGAAGGGATTATGTAACAAATAAGAATAAAATAGGATGCCCTAACTGGGAGTAAATGAATACATCACAAATCATGATTGCAATATAGACCTAATATCAGTCAGGTTGACAATCAAAATAGCTTTTAAAATATCAAAAATCAAATATATGTAATTTCTTACAAAATCTTTATTTCTGGAAGACCCATCACATTGCTACCCAAATGCACACATACTTACATCAGCTGAGTTCTTAAAATGAGCTCCAGCTTAATTAAATGAATACAGTCATTTGCCTTAAAAGGACATTTCCGATGGACCATATATACCATGATTCCATAAGATGATAATTTAGCTGAAAAGCTCCTGTTCCCTAGTGATGTAATAGTACAATCCATTACATCCTGTGGTAATGTTTGTGTAAATAAACCTGTGGTATTTATACTATAAAAGTAGAGCACACACAATTATGTAGAGTATGGAATACCTGATATTTATAATAATGACTACATGGTTGGAATACGTATACTATAGTTTTTATTGTTATTGTAGAGTGTATTCCCACTTTAGAAAATATTTATTGTAAAACAGTATGCTGTATCACAGTGGCAGCAGCCTCACACATCTCATGTTATTGCATCTTTTGATTGCATCAAGTAGCCAGGTTGAGTGATTGATAGGTACCAACTAGGTTTGCTTAAATATACTCCACGAGGTTTACACAATAGAATCGCTCAACAGTGTGCCTTTTAAGCCAGGTCCATAGTTAAACCTCGCACAAATGTATTTAAAATAACTTATTCATTGTGTCTAACCACGAAGCAAGTTTCACGCTAATGGAGGGTCAAGACTCATGGGAAATAAGCTGATGAATTAACTGGCACGTGTGTACGGCAAGCCCCAGAGTGCCAATAGAAGAGTTCTGCTCATTGGCTTTCTACCCTGCACCATGAATGCTTGCCTTTGTCTCTGTAGGAAACTCATATTAGCCCTACACAATTGCAGCAGGCTGTGCTTTCAACTCTATATTCATCATATGGGCTTAGAGACGTAGAACTCATATGAGTTACAAATTACATTTACTCCACTCTCTGGAGTTATAAGTGGTCCTGTGAAGTGTGACTCTGTTAACAATCTACCTCAAATGCCAAAATCCAGCAAGGCATAACCAACCATACGCTGGCATTCCAGCAGTAGAGACTACTACTAAGTGTTTTCAGAATTAGTGACAAGTTACAAGGTATTGTTACCCAAGAAAAGTCAGGCAAGACCCACACACTTACTTTCAAGGTGCCTTGTGTGAGAAGGGAAGAAAGCAAACATTACCACCCCCCGAAGTTGTTTGGAGGTGTGTAGTCAGGCAGGACAGCAAGGGATCGTAAATGCTGTCTCTCAGCTGCACACTGACGGACAGCCACTGAAAATACTTATGCCTTTCAGGGTGAGAAGGAATAGATAGCCTTGGGGCGCTGGGAAATTAGAATGTGGCTCTGTGTTCTGGCTGCATATACCTCCTTAAAGGTACAGGAAGGAATCCCGGTGCCCCCTGTCCCCTGCATTTACAGAAAGGAGTACAGCCTACAGCGAAGACTCCTGTCACAGTCCTTTGTAGAGGTAAGGAATTCTCTGCTAGATTTCCTCATCTTTCTCCTTCTACGTATTTGGACATCGAACGACTTTTTTAAAAGTCACAGTAAGTTACTTATCCCCTGATAATAATATAGGGAATAATATAGGGACAAATCCTAAAATCAAATTTAGACAACTATTAAGGCAACTGTTTTTTTTGGTCAAATACCCGTGTTTATAATTTCATTGTAATTTTTTTCATAAAAGAAATAATAAAGTGATCTTCCCAATTATATAAAATTCTTTTCATTCCAAAGTGGTAAAAGGGGACACACAAACACAAAAAGTACACACGTATTTGTATTTCCAACACTCTGTCTGTTCGGTTGTTAAAACGTGAAGACGGTTGTTAAAACGCGGTTGCAAAATTTAAGCTTTCCATCAAAAGCCTCACAAGAGGTGGCTGATGCTTTGCCCTTTATTGGTCCTGGGGGTCGGGCCAGAAAAGCTGCTTCCAGACTCATGTGGAACCTCGGAGTATTGAGTTTGCCAGCGTTTTCCAGCTCCCCAGCGTTATGACCACCCCGTTTGGTGCACCTCGAGGCTCCGGACAGAACCGGAGACAGATCGTTTTATCCGCGCCTATCTCTGTGCCTTCTCCACTGACCCTCCTCTTGGAATGCTCTGTACTCTCACGACCCTTACCCGGAGAGGACTCCATCCCCTCCACTTTTCTTAGTGACTCCCCACCTCCAACCGGTTAATGGGCAACCGCAGCATTTGACTGCACGTCTGTCCTTTTTAAAAATCACGGTGGTGGTGATTTAACTCCAACTTCAGTACAAAAGTCCCAGGCTGCCTATCCGACACCAGTGGGTGGGGTGCAATCTGACACTCCCCTTCCTTTCCAGAAACGTGAGTGGAGAAGGAGCGCCCTCCGTCTGGGGGAGGGGAGTCTGGGGAGAAGGTTTGCGTTTTCCTCCTCTGGACTTTCTCCTAGGGAGACCGGCTAGCTGCTCGCTCTCTACGCTTTTCCCAGGTTAGGCGCCTGGAAAACTTCACGTCCTGCTTTCTCCTGCTCCAGGCTCCGCCCCTGCTCCAGATCCTCTGTTCCTCTGGCCCTACCCATCCCGGCCACTCCCTACCCGCTGCCTCTAGCGAGAGCGTGTGGGGACCTCTCTGCGCCTGTCCTAGGCCCAAAGCTGGCTGCGAATATCAAGTGTCACTCTACTGAGGAACGCGGGCACCCGCTCCTGAGGCGGTCCCCTGAGCTTCCTCCTTTCCGAGAAGCGCTGAGCGCAGTCGGCAGTTCTCTAGTGTCTTAGTCACTTAGCCCTTGCGAGGCCCTGGGCGAAGCTTTCACCGTGTCCCACGAGTTCCAGCAGGAGTCTTGAACTTGAACGCACTCTTGGGATTTGTCAGTCGAAAGAGTGGGCGCAGCAGCCCTGCGGAACCCAAAAGCAAAGGCACAGGCGAAAGGGCACAGCGAGGGTGCGCCGAGGGCGCAGCTGGGCAGCTCAGCTCCGTCGCGGGAGAAGTTCTCACCGAGCTGGGGAGCGCGGCGGACGCTCCCTGGGCGCACACCCTGGCAACCTCGTCCCCAGCCCTCTGGACTGTCCTCAGGCTGTGAGGAGGAGCTTGCTGGAGACTTCGAGGTTGTCCAGAGCCAGCGAGCCGGAGCGCGGAGTCTCCCGCCTAAGCTAGGAAGGGGGAGTGGCGCTGGCTGGTTGGAGCGGGGAACCCAGAGAGCGCCTGACCTCCCTAACTCTTCCTTACGGAGTTTCCTACTTGGGCTACAGGGAAAGTTCTAGCTGTCGGAGCCCTTTTTCCTAGAGGACTGGTGATGGATCTCCTGCTGCTGCCCCCTCAGGGGCACTTGGAGCGTCCTGGTGGCGCGTGAGCCGGGCACTGCCCTCAGCGTGTCCCGCCTGGCAGCTTTTCCCAAGCCGCCTTCTTTTCCCAGCCCAAAGCCTCCCGGATTCCAGGAGAGAGAGAGAAAAAGGTGGCCTTCAGGCACAGCTTCTCCGAGATGTCGGCACAGAGCCTGCTCCACAGCGTCTTCTCGTGCTCCTCGCCCGCATCTGGCGGCGCGGCCTCAGCCAAGGGCTTCTCCAAGAGGAAGCTGCGCCAGACCCGCAGCTTGGACCCAGCCCTGATCGGCCGCTGCGGGAGCGAGAAGGGCCCAGAGGGCTGTGCCCTGGGGGCCACACCAGGCCGCCTCTGCTCCCCGCACCCGCTAGCCGAAGGTCTTGGCCACCGCTCGGAGCCTTCTCCCAGGAGTCCCACCTCTTGGGCCAACCGGCTCCCAACACCCAGACCTCTTTGCTCATCCTTCTCCACACCCAGCACCCCGCAGGAGAAGTCACCTTCTGGCAGCTTCCACTTTGACTACGAGGTCCCCTTGGGCCGAAGTAGTCTCAAGAAGAGCATGGCTTGGGACCTGCCTTCGGTCTTGGCCGGGCCAGGTAGTGGCCGCAGCACCACCAGCATCCTCTGTTCCTCTGGAGGAGGCCCCAATGGCATCTTTGCTTCTCCCAGGAGGTGGCTCCAGCAGAGGAAGTTTCAGCCCCCATCCAACAGCCGTGGTGGCCACCCCTACATCGTGTGGAAGTCCGAGGTAGGGAGCAGTGCCATACCGCCTCGTGACCCAAAGCTGGAAACTCCAGGCAGTTCTAGGAGCTGTGTTTAATTTTTTATATTTATAATACCAAGCACCCCCCGAGGGGTTTCCGTGGTGTAGCTGTTAGACTCAGGCTAGTCAAAGGGTGCTTGGAAACAGAACACCCCTAGTGGACACCTGAGTGTCCTTTAGGACTGGTTGGCTTCACTTTGGAGCAGTTAAGAAAGCTAGTGGAAGAGATGGTGTTCTGATTTCCTGTTTGTGCTGCAGGCAATTTCAAAGGGTCCTCTTACTTCTTCACCGAATGTTGATATTTTTTGAAACTTTAATGATCTATTAATAAGCTGTTTATAACAGTCAGATGAAAGGTATTTTGATGTATGTACCAGCTGGTTGTCCTACAGAGAATACAGGAGCATTTTTCTGAAGGATGTCGTTAAGAGCATGCATTTGGTAGGCAGAGTGCAGTCTTTGTGGACTACTAGAATTCTCTAGTTTGGATTTCTTTTCTCTAAAGGTGTAATTTCAGAAATCCATGGTACTGAATACTTTCTCTGCCTAGGAGTATGAGATATCATGGAAATATGCCCAAATTCCACTAAGGACAATTAGTAGTTAGTGAAATAGACATGAATCAGGAATCAACGGTAAATAGGGAACTCAGAGGCAGCTATTTGATACCCTTAAAATGTTTGCTTTCTGGTTAAGAATGGAGAATAGAGCTATTGGGAGACTGCGGTTGATGGGTACTTGGAAAGCAGCAGGCTTTTAGAGAATAAATAGTAGTTGGTTTAAAAATGACCAATTGCTACCCCTTTTAGTCCACAAATTCTATAGATTTGCCTTGGATCTGTTTCCATAAGGGAAAGGAGATCCCCGTCAGTTGTAATTAAATATTTTAAAGCACAGTTAGCATTACAGAAATGAAATGGAATACTATGTAATTGTTGGAGATTTTGACTAAGTAAAGGAAACACAACCAAGCAAAACAGTTTGAAAATATTATCCAAGATCATACTCAGCTCCATGAACATGAGATAATTTAGATTTCAGTTTTAATGGAAACAGACCCCAGCATTATCTATCAGAAATATTAGCATCACATACCATTAATGTTAGTTACTGTGCCAAAGTGACTGCTGCTGCTGCTGCTGCTGAGGG
Organism: Chinchilla lanigera; assembly: GCF_000276665.1. Taxonomy (NCBI): domain Eukaryota; kingdom Metazoa; phylum Chordata; class Mammalia; order Rodentia; family Chinchillidae; genus Chinchilla; species Chinchilla lanigera. Next base: position 1,622,590 of record NW_004955544.1, read on the forward strand.
GGTATGGATGACAAAAAAACAAACAAATCTGCCTAACTGTGCTGACCATCTTCTTGAGGAAGGGAGGCAGCAGCAAAAAAGTTGGGGGCAGCAAGCAGATGTTAATTTCAAACTAGGGGACTCAGTTTGAAGTACATAGCCTTTTTAACAAAAATAAAAATGTTGAACTCTTGCATTTCAGGAGAAGCTAGATTCCTGCTTCTGTTTCAGAAGCATACATTATCAGATTAATCTCAAGGAGTTGAGATAAATGAAAAAGGAAGCCACCTTCTTGGATTAGATAGCCACTGGCATACGTGTTTGAAGTCAATTGCGTTATTAAGAACGTTCATGAGTTCTGTAGTAACTGCATATAGTGTATTTAGAATATACTATACAGACACTGTTGATTGTTGTTATGACCAAAAAGTGTTTGACTGTAGATGATCTCACTTGTTGAAAATTATTTTCTTATCCATCAAAATCTTATAATCAGTGGACAGATATCTGAACTAACTGCAGTAATACTGAGTGACATCTGACTTCCTTATCATGTTTGAATACTCTGATGGAGGTCATATATCTTGACTTTTACCTTTTTGTAGTGGTTAAAATTAAGTACATAGCCATCTAGCAAAAATAGATTTTTTTCCATAAATGTTTTATGTCTGTATGGGGATGAGGTAGCTGGAATCTCTTTATGTTAAAGGGAGATATGAAGTGATTGGATGGAATTCTGACATGTAGGTCTGATGCTGATTTTGCTTAGTAGAGACTGAGATAATCTAACCTAAATCCTAGGTCTGGGATTTAATGACTTGGATTACTTTTGAAAAGTTTAATACTCTGTAACTCTCTCAAAAAAACAAGAAAATTCATCTTGCTGGGCAGTGCTTGTCCTTCTCATTTGCAAGCAAGCTGTAGTCTTTGTCCTAAAAGAGAATATTTTTTAATGATTGTCAACAGTCCAGCAAAGGAGCACCTTGCACTGTTGGTTAGAGGCCAAGGAAGGGAGACCAGGCTCATACAGATTTGATCCCTGTACTTTTCCCAGGCTCATCCAGATTTGATCCCTGTTACTCAGGCTCAGGGACTTTCAGACTTGATAATATTGACATCTGCAGAGGATACATTCTTTGCTGTGGGGCTGCTGTGCATATTACAGGTGGTTGAGCAGCACCCCTGGTTTCTACCCACTAGATGCCAGTAGCATTCCTCTCTATCAGTATGACAAAAAGTGTCTCTAGAAAGTGCCAAATATCCTCTGGGGGTGGAAATCACCTCAAATGAAAGCAGCTACATTAGTAAAGTTGAATATAGTGCCTCATTCCGACTATCTTGTTAGTGTCAAGCAAAAGACTATCAGCTGGCCCAGGAGTTTCTCAGGGGCCTTCTTCTGATTCTAAAACCATGAGCATCCCTCTGAAGTCAGGCTGCAAACCTCATGTACCTGTAATAGTTTATACAAATTTTCTGTTTCTCTTCCCCTGAATCTATAAGAAAACCTGGGAGCTCACTTTTAGGCTTAGCCAGTGATGGATTACATCCTTTTCCATTTAGTGGATTTTAGATTTTCTTGTTTAATCTAATCTGTTGATACAATGGCTCCCATTCCCAGGACTCTCATAAATGCCTGTAGCTCTATTCCTTGTGCTCACTCAGTGTTCATAAATGGTTGTTTTATGGCCTAATCCTGGAAGGTGTTAGGCAAAGTCAGGTATGACTCTGTTCATATTTCCACATGATGTGTTTCAGCATTGCTTTAACAACATCTGTTTCATGGACATGCTGGATAGAATATCTGTGAGTACAGAAGGGGAGAAGGCAAAGGGCTACACGGTATATAGTGAGAATTGGTGCATGTTTCTCAAATTGTGTTCTTAGTAGCCAAGCTCTGCCATACCCCTGAATAGAGACACAGGGATACAGTCTCTGGTTTCAATCCTGCAGTCCTCCTCATTCTTGTGGAACAGAGTTAGGATTGTGCCCATAGCTGACTGAGAGTTTACCAGCTTCTGTAACGCATAAAGTTATTTCTTTACATCCATCCATGACTCATACTTTTCTTCATTCATGTCACAGATATTTTTTTTTGTACTATGGACTTAACTGAGGGAGCCCTGAGTAATATCTTTAGCCCCTTTTACTTTTTATATTTTGAGATAAAGTCTCACTTAATTGCCCAAGCTAACTTCAAACTTGTAATCCTCTTGCCTCAGCTTCCAGAGTGGCTGGGATTACAGGTATGTGCCACTACCCTGGCTCGCAGAAATTTCTTGAGCAGAAGCATTTCTCTAGTTTCAGGAATGCAGAGAGACTTCAATATGTCCTCTACTGTTTTTTGTTTTGTTTTGTTTTCCTCCCGTACCGGGAACCGAACTCACGACCTTGCGCTTGCCAGGCAGGCGCTTTTGCCGCTGAGCTAAATCCCCAGCCCTCCTCTACTGTTAAAGAACTCCCAGTCTAATAGTCTAACAAGGGGATGAAGTAGCCAACCAACAGGCACAGTACAGAAGGATCAGCATTACAGGAGACCAAAGCAGGAAGAGTGGTAACTCCCTGTCCTTTTGCAGGGGGGTCAAGAAAGTCTTCACTCTGTAGAGAATACTTCAACTTGATTTTCACAGATGTCTGCCATGTACAAGGAGAGAAAAGGAAAGATCTCTTCATGAGAGAGAAGATAATAGATACACAAAGGCAGAGAGATTTTGGTAATGCCAGCGTTTCAGACAAAGAATAATGACAGGGGCTTCAGAGAAATAATGTGCTTGGAAGGGAATGTTAGGACCCCTGCAGTTTAATGTATGCAGCAATCATAGGGTTTTCAATGCAGTAACCTGATGAAACTAGAATTCTAGCAAACTGCGGAGGGGGATTGTTATAGATGTGGATAGAAATGACAGGACAGCCAAAGCACATTCTTTACATTCCAAAAAACCCCTTGGCATGACATCTACAGAGAGGTGAAAGGATGTAGAGTGTGTCTGAAGTGAGAAGATCTTTTGGGCCTGCAGCATGCGCTGTACTTCCCTGTTAGTTGGGTGATCATGTTTACCAAGTATTTTAAAAAGTATCATTGTTCATTTCTCAGGAGTTTGGACACTTATATAGATCAGTGATTCTGAACCTTAAGGTGACTTTTCCACAGGGGACATTGGGAAGTGTTTGTAGACATTTTGCCATGTCAAAACTGGTGAAGGTGGTACTATATTGGCTTCCTACAACTGTTGTAACAACCACAAATTTCATGGCTTAGAGCAATACAAACTTACTATCTTACAGTTCTAGAGATTAAAAGTTCCACCAGGTCTCACTAGGCTAAATTCAAGGCATTGGAAGGACTGTATTCCTGCTGAAGTCTCTAGGGTCTGCTGTCTTTCCTTGGCAAGTGGCCCGCTTCCCTCATCCTCAAAGTCAACCATGTCACATTCCTGTCCTTTCCTCCCTAGTCACTTATTTCTCCGACTGTCCTCAGGACTCTGTGATTACACTGAGTTCACCTGGATAATCCAGAATAATCTCATTATTCTAAGGTCATCTGATTAGTGACCTTTAATTGCATCCGAAACCTTAATTCCATTTGCCATGATGTACTCACAGATAACAGAGATTCCGGCATAGATAACTGGTGGGACATTATTCTGCCTACCACAGGGGAGTTTATATTGCTGTATACTGCAGAGGGCAAGGATGCCACTAAGCATCTGACGTGTTCAGGACAGACCCACAAAGAAGAGCTATTTGGCCAAGGCAGTCAGTGCCACAGCTGAGAAACTCTGTTATAGGGAATAGGGGAAATCGGTGGTTTTTTAAGCCTGAGGGTATAACATGATCAGCAATGCATTTTAGAGGAATCGGTCTGGTATTTGGTTTAGATACATGAAATGGTGAGTGATGGAGACCACTATGAAGCAGCCCTGAGTAGGACTTAAATTAACCAGTTGGCTTTTCATGTTTACTTATGAGTCTGTCCAAAGCCTAGACTGCTTGTTTGGACATGGGGGGTGGACTCATAGCAAGTGAACCTCTATGAGTCGTTGATCCCTACTGAGGCCTATAATGGCAGATGAAGCCAGAAGGCCTCAAAGGACAAGACAAGGTCACAACCAAGGACACCTGGATCCAACCTCAACTAGACAAAGACTGAAGCCTCAGGCATCTCACTCCTGGGTGGATCAACTTAGTCTCTCACTTGGAGAAGTCCTTGAGTGGTCCTGCCCTTCTTGAGTACTCCCCTCCCTTCTGATAACTAAGTAAATGCAGGCCACCCAGAGAAGGTCTTGGTCTTAGCCCTGAGAGAATCTCTAATTCTGAGAGGGCTTTGATCTTCCTGGAGCCCTGAAATCATTCCGTTTGCCTCTTTTTATTTAGCCTTCACTGTATACTCACTTGGGAGACTGAGGACCTGATCAGTCTGCAATAACGAAGGGATATTATTAACCTGATAGGTGAAGAATACCAAGCAGTCTGTAAACAAATGGGAACTGGCATGTAATCCTAATGTTTTCTACTTCTCCATTTTGGCAAATTGTTTTCTTGCTTTGTTAAAGTACTTGAATGCAAAACTCTTACTCCTCTTTGTTTTCATAAAATTTGGCCTTTTTCTAGGTTTTAGAACAGTGGTTCTCAACACAGAGACAGTTTGTACACCAGAGTCCAGTTAGTAATGGCTAGTGGTGTTTTTTACTGCCAGCACTGGACAGGGGGTGCTATTGGCATCAGTGAGTAGAAACCAGAGGTGTTGCTAAACATTTTATAATGGAAAAGACAGCCTCTCATAATAAAAAGAAAGTATCCTCCAGTGTCAGTAATACAAAGACTGAGACACTCTGAATACAAAACACCGAGATCTAGGTTTTGTGTTTCAGCACCATTTGTTCTCATGCACTGTGACTTCACTTTGTCATTTCTTTATTACCTGCTATATATCAACCAAGGCTTTGAATCGGAAAATATGATTGCCAAGCGATGCTGAAGATATAAAAATATGGAATGTCTAAATATCTTTCTAGAGAAGGTTTGAATGATAAATATACAAAGATTGAAACTAGAAGTAACATTTAAAGTGGAGTAGAGATGAATTGTATTGTGATTAAAAATACAAGTTCACCTATATCACTAAAGTGAAAGTAATTAGAGCAAAAAGCTTCAAACGGGAAGTTGACAAAGGGTGTTTTACAAGAATTTATATCTGAAATCATCATAATGCCTGAAGAATTTTTAAGTTAGAAAGAGTGATTCAACTTTCATGCTTTCTTTTTTAGTGAACTACCTCTCTGCTAGAATTCTTTTTGGTGGTAATTTTTAACTTAGAGAACACTGTGAAAACAACTTCATAGACACTTGCAATTTGAATTTTCTGTAGAATTTTAGGATTAGATGACTGGACTTCCTTATTTTACTGTTAAAGAGAGAAAATGAAAAAAAAAAAAAAAAAAAAAAAACCAAAAAGCACACTTAAGCCACCGAAACTCAAATTGAGTGCAGAACTGCCTTGAAATCCTTCTTGACGCTTAATATCAACTGCCAGACTTTTAGACAGAGTAAGGGCATGACTATTTTCGTTCTCAACTGATCCCGAGAAACCTTGGCACTCTCTTTTCCATCCCCATTACTTTATGAAACAATTCTTTCAAAGGTCCTCAAATTACAAGGCTCTCAAACGTTTTTTATTAGTACATGTTTGCCATACATAATAATCACATTCATCGTGGGAAATTTGTATCCGTGTGTAGCTTGATGTTTTTTCCCAGTCCCCTTCCTTTCCTTCAACCCTTCTTCCTCTCCCCATTTACAAAAGATTTGTTTCCACTTTTTCCCTTCAACTCTCTTTTTAAAATACCTTTCCCCTTTCTTCCCTTAGGCCTCCCCCTCCCTTGCTGTCCTTCCCATTTGAACACTTTCTTCCTACTTCCTCATATCTAGTCTCCATTTTTGCTCCTTAATTAAACTTTGGGTTTCTCACACAAAAGAAACAATGTGATATTTAACTTGTGTGTCTCATTTATTTTGCTTAAGATTATGTCTTGAAATGCATCCATTTACCTAAAAATGTCTCACATTTACCCTTCTTGCATTTACTAGACTTTCTTTGGCCAGACTTCTGAGTGGAACTGACAGTACTGTCCTTCCTTGTTTGTCCTTCTACCCACTAAGAATCTTAATTTCCTCCTCACCTGCAAGGCCTTGTCCTACTCCTTTGTCTCTGGGCTTGTTCGTAGTCCAGCCACCCACACCACTCTGCTTTTCTTTCAAGTAATTCTCCTTTAACTATCTCATTCACTTTAGTGACTTCAGCCAAAATCTGTCTAGGGGAAACTCCTCACTGTGTTTAGCTGGGGTCTTGTGTTTGAGCACCTGACACATATTTTTAAAGTTCCTGCTGAACATCTGCTTAAAGGTGACCACTGGAATCACACTCTATATAACTGCAGTGAAACAAAAAAGTTCCCCCTTCGCTAAAAGTGTTCCACTTTATATATTCATTATTTTGCTTGGTATCTCCACTTGTTGATTTGCTTAGGGTTACCAAGCCAGAACGTCTTCCATGCTTCTCCTCTTTTCTTTCTCCATTCTTCTATAAGTTATCATATCCTGTAGTGTTAGCTTTTTCCATTCTAGAAAGGATTTGAGTAAAATGTATTCAAGTCCTTAAGGCCCTCCTAGCTTCTCATTCTCATTGCTTCTGCCTTACTTGAGCTCTCACTGGTTGTAGCCCTGCTTGGTCACCCTAGTTTCAATTGATCCTATTCTTATCCTGACCTCATACCCCAAAGACACAGTTGTAATAACATTAACTCTCAATCAAAAACCTTTGACGAGATTCAGTATGAATGGACTGAAATGCAACCTGCTTAGGTAGACATTAGAACTCCTTTTACGATAGCATCTTAGCCTTCCTCCTGTCTGTCTCCCAGGAGCTCTGGTTTAGCAAAACTAAACTGGCCACTCAGCTAGGTCATCCTTGAAAAGCTATTGAGTGCCAGCTATGCACCAAACCTATGGGATATGTGCAGAGCAAACAGACCTGGCCCATAAATGCTTATAGCCTATGATAACAATGATTTTATTAATAAGTCTCTGTACTTAATCAGAGTGCTAAGGCATTATGACAGAAGGGTTTACAGGAGGGTAGGTGGAATAATGCCTCCCTAAAACATCCATATGGTAATCTCCCAAACTTGTGAGTAGGCTTTTTTACATGGAAAAAGGGACTTTGTGGATCTGAGATTATTGTGGATTATCTGGGTGGGACCAATGCAATCACAGGGGTCCTTATAAAAGGGAAAAAGGAAGGTTAGGTAGAGACAGTGGGGGGGGGGTCTGAGAGAGGTAGAAAAGAAGAGAGAGAGGTATAGGTGGAGAGGTGGGAGAAATTTTGAAGATGCTACTTTGCTGGTTTTGAAGATGGAGGAAGGATCCATAGGCAAAGTGATACGGCAGCCTCCAGAAGTGGGAAAAGGCAAGGGAACAGATTCTCCCTTAGAGCCCAGAGAAGGACTACAGCTCTACAGCCATCTTGATAGTGGTCTAGTGAGGCCCCTGAGCCGCAGAGTTGTAAGAGAATATATCTGTATTATTTCACACCACTGCATCTGTGATAATTTTTCACAGTACTGAAGGGAAATGGAAGCATGGACTAAGGAAGTATAGGATGTCTCAACTGAAAAAGGAGGATGAGCAGAATTGTGCCAAGGAAAGGATCTCCTCTGGCAAGAGCAATGGCCTATTTAATAGGGAACATAGAATACTCGAAGGAGAACTGAGTGCGGCAGTGGGAAGTTAGTAAAGTATAGATTTGGCTGGGCTTTGAGCACAATGATATAGATTTTACAATTTAACGTAAAAGTTCCCTGCAGAGGTTATTTTATCACCTTCTGACTTCGTTTTTGATGATTTGGTTCCATATCTATCTGAGATGGCTCCATCTCTATTTTATGGCTCAACCAGAGGTTATAACCAAATAAATGAACTTTGATTCTGATTCATGTCATGAAATATTCAAGATTTGCAGAATCAAGAACTTATGCTTTGATAGTAAAATTTTGATTCTCCCAATCTGGTGCTTAAATAAAAGAAAGTGTGTTTCATACCAGAATCTAGTGATTGACTGAGAGAGGTTGTGTTCTGACAGTAGTTCTCCCATATCCTAGAGATATGCCTTTGGGCCATAACATCTTGTTCTAAAGTTTATATCCTCTCTGAAGCATTGCTTAGATAAAGAGAGTGAGACAATGATTACAAGTACGTCATAATATTGCAAAAAAACCCTTGGATGTAATGTGTGAAAAATGAAATTAGTTATTGTGCTCATTGGTAAGAATATTTTCATTAGCTATTAAGAAAAGGCAAATCAAAACGAAATGCGATACCACCAAGATAGCTACAAACAAAAAGACAGATGATAGCAAGTGTTGACATGAGTGTATATAAGTTTGAACTGCCATACATTTCCAACAGAAAAGTAAAACAATGCAGCATCTTTGAAAAAGGATTTGTCAATCTTTAAATATTAAGCAGAGCTATCCTATAACCCAGAAATCTACTCCTGGGTATGCTCAAGAGAAATGAAAACATACCCATACTGAAACTTGTACATGATTGTTATAACAACATTATTCCTGCTAGCCAAAATACTGGAAACAACTATTTATTAACTGATGAATGAATAAACAAAATATGTTCTATCCATTCAGTGGAAGATTATTTAGCAACAAAGGAAATGAAGTATTGATGCATATGACAACATGAATGAGTTTTGAAAACACCATGCTAAATGAAAGAGACTAGTCACAAAAGACCACGTGCTGTATGATTGCATTTATATAAAATGTCCCAAATAGGTAAGTGAATAGAGACAGAAAGTAGGTTAGTAGTTGTCAGAACCTTACTCTAATGTTTTATCTAATAATTATTTTTTTATTCTCTTTAATGGTTTGAGCAATTTTCCATTCTTACATCGGGTAATCTGAGCAATGTAGTTGAGGATAGTGATATGTAATATAACAGCCACTGTTAATTCATGTTATTTTGTCTTGAAACCCTGTATCACTTTAAGTGTTCTTGCTTTGGTTTGTTTATGTTTGCGATGCTGGTATGCTGCTATTGTTCTTTTTTTTTTTCTCATTTACTACTCTCTCTAAAATAAAATTAAAAAAAGAACATGACATGATAGAAAGATGGGGTGTTACTGCTAATGAGTATAAGATTTTTAATTAGGGTAATGAAATGTTCTGAAACTAGATATAAGTAATGACGGTGCAACTTTGTGAGTATACAAAAAATTACTGAATTGTATACTTCAAAGGATGAATTTTATAGTTTGTGAATTTCACCTCAATTAAAAAAAGAATGATGCTTACTCCTTTCAGAATATACCAAATACAGTTTCTATATCATGTTTTATAGAAAACATAAGCAGAAATGTAGAAGAATAGGTATTTTGTTGGTCCAGGTCCAATGTGTTTTACATGTCTTCTTTGAAGATGCAGCAAGGGAGGTAGTAACAGCTCTAGAAGATTCAACAGAGGAGTCAGCAGCCAGCCCTAGGATTTTCTGAGATTTTCTGAGATTGGTTACCATGGAAATTCTCTGTCCTGATTATTACACTTTGGAAGTAAGCACAGAGAAGATATTACAATGATTATTTTTGAGAAGAGGCAGAGATTTAAAAATTACTCTTAATCTTGAAAAAAAATTCCCATCCATATCTCAACAGAGCTATAGAATAGTCAAAGATTTTCAGGAGCCATTAGAATTAAAAGCAATTTGGGAAAGCCCTTATTAGATGACATATTGATGGACCCAAGAGGAGTATCCTGAGCCTAAGAAGTTGATCGTGTCTTTGGAGAAACTGAAAGAGAATTGAGTTTTGTGGCCTTAAGGGTCAAGAAAATAATGTTTTCATTTCTATAGACCTGGGCTCCTCATGGAAAAGGTAAATTAATATCACCTACAGGATCACAGGTGTGAATAAGTATTAGATTAATTCTCAGCATGCAGTTCTAATAACCTCGTGTTTCAAGTTGGGCTATCTGGTGCTTTGAAACATAGATGAGAAAGGAGAAGGGGAAAGACAAGCCTTAGGTGACAGTAGCTATGTCACTTGGGGTTTATTATAACAAGACTTCTGTTATACCTAATAATTTGAACCAGAAAATCCTGGATTGGGTCACTAGGTTTTCTGGCTTTTGAGAAAAGTATAGTTCTGCTCAAGTTGGAACTTCTAATTGATTCTTGCTTATATATTTCAACTCAATAATATTTGATGGGTAATGGCGATGATATAAGTGAAAAAACAATTAGTATTGGTAGTATTTGTAGGTTGGTCACCAAATTTTGGTTATGAAAACAACTGTGTGGGGTGATAGTATTAACTTTCCTGTTATGGATGAGGACACTGAAACTTGGATCACTGAGACATAGTGGAGAAGAACTGAAGTGAATGTGTGAAACTGGGATCTAAACCAGACTGCCTGGGTTCAAATCCCAGCTCTGCCCTGTGACCTTCACTAGACTACTGAACATTCTTATCCCTCACATTCTTCATTTATCAAAAAGGGATAAGGAAAGTACCTTCTTCAAAAGGGTGCTGTAAGGATTCCATGGCATAATTACTTGGAAAGTGCCTGGCACATAGAAAGTACAAAAAGATGCAAAAAAAAAAAAAAAGGCTAGGCAAGGTTAAATCAAATTGAAGGCATGTCCAGTCACACAGCTAGGAAGCAATGAAGGTAGGACTTGAAATAAGTTAACATAATAAAAATATTTATTATGCACCCACAACTGCATGTGCCAGAAACTTTGGTCATTCCAGTATAGCAGTCAAAGAGGGGTTAGATGATCAACAAATGAATAAGAACACTGGATAAAAACAGCAGGCAATGGGAACTTTATTTTGCAAGTTGTTAAGTGAGCTATATTTTTCATGATAAGCTTTGGAGTACCAGCAGGCTGTTGCCCCAGGCATTCTGGCTTAGTGAGTTGGCACACAGGAATTTGCCTGACTTGCATTGTGGATTTGGTGTAACCTAAGACATGCCAACAGACCAAGGGGAAGTCTTCATTCTAACACACAGAAATTTTTATTGCATCAGATACTTTTTGGTTGTAGAATAGTGAGAATGTTAGAAAGCTTTCCTCTCCAGGTCCAACTCTGGTACTGTAGCTGGTAAATGGCAGTGAACATCTCACTTCAAGCCTGGCATATTCTCATTTTCTCATAGTACCAGTATCATACACGACCAAGCTGACTGCATTTTGTGGCTCATCTCACTAATACCTCTGCAGGATAACAAGGTAGCATCACTAAATGGAGATAATACCAGCTATACTCATATGGTTTATTTCCTCAAAATCTGACTGTAATGCTCATTAGCATGTCTAGACTGACTTCAGTATGCTATAAAAATAGAATACTGGGAGAAAAATTTCTTCAAAGTTGATAAAATCCATCTTTGATGTTCACAGTCTATGCTCAACCATTCCATTCCCAAATGGAGACCTTCATAATTCTTCCTTTTGATCATAGTGGACATAGAAAATGTTCCTGTAATTGTGTTAAAAACCAATCTTTCTAGGACTTCCATCATGCTACAAACATATTCGCCCTCTCCTGTTATGCTGATGGTCATTACTATAGAATTATTGTTGTTGGTAAGGAAATACAGGCTAATGTAGTTTTGTTTCCCAGCATTAATACAATGTTTAGTTATATTTTCTTTTTGACAAGTAAGAATTGTGATCATATCAAACGAGAACTGAAGGAAAGTTTAAATAAAAGCTAAACCAATGACCCAAAGACATTTTCCAAATGATTGGTAGCGAGAGAGGATTAGAGCTCACCATCTGTAGATGAGTGAGTCAGGCTGCTTCTTTTCATGATTTAAATGAAAGGTCCAGAGCAAGAGTGGCTTTCACATTATATAAGAGCATTCCTCTGGAGATTTCAGCAAGCCCCTAAGGAGGTGTGATGAATCTGGCTTCTAATGTTAATGTATCATAAATAAATGGTGGTATTGGAATATGTTTGTCCAAATACTGAGAAAATAAAAATGGAAAGTGATGTGGAAATGGTTCTCAGTCTTGAAGGTCAAGAATTGGGATGTGGGTATCAGCCTAGCTCCAGCAGTTCTAATGCAGGAACTCATCAAATATATTGCTCTGCTGTAAGGGCAATATTATAGTCTTTTATTTTATGATTAAATTGGTAATATATTACTTTTGCATATACTGAAAATGCTTTGTGAAAGATGACTAATGTTATGGAAATGATCAAGTGTTTAAGCTGTTGCATGGGGTTCGGTTAGCTGAAATCAGTCATTCAGAGTTAAGTTTTTTTTTTAAATTGTATGGTCCACATATCTTTGAAATATTATTTTGAATTTTCAGTTCTGTCTAGCGGGAGCTTTATGCAGAAAAGAAAATTGGTGGTGATTGCTTAGTTAGACCTTTTTCATCTAGAAATATCCTTTTCATAGAAAAAGTTTAAAATCCTGCTAAGCATTTGACTCTCCTCACTAAGTTTTTTTTTCTCAAGACAGGATGCTGCCATAGAGTTCAGGCTGGCAATACACTCACGGTGTAGCCCAGTTAGCTGGCCTTGAACTTGCAGTGATCCTCCTGCCTCAGCCTCCCAATAGTGCTTGAATTACAGGCATGCACCTGCATGCCCAGCTTCCCCACAAAGTTTCTAAATTATATAAAGACATGGTAGATATAACTTATATAAACATTCCTTAAATGAATCTAAAAATCATTCAAAAAACTAGTTTTGTCTCTTTTACAGATAAATGAATAAGAAATTGTAATGTCAGGAAGATAATTAACTTAATACACACACAAGGGTTTCTTCCAATTAATTAATTTAATGTTTTTATGCAATATTTTTTATACAGAAAATGCAGTTGTTTTCTTTTCTTTAAAAAGATTAGGCCATTACCTATCATTGTAAATTCTTTCTTCTTCTTTGTGTACAGCCTTTTAACTTCATAATAACATCTTTTTTTACATTTGTATGCATTTTTTATTTTAAAGAGAAAAGAAAACAAAAGAACAATGAAGACAAAAACAAAACAACACAAAAACAATAAAAACAATACCGAATTTCAAAACAAGTTGATAGGAAGTTAATGGTTGTTATGTTACATATTGTTATCTTCAACAAAGTTGCTCAGATTGCCAAATGTAAGAATGCAAGATTGATCAAACAATTAAAGAGAATAAAAAATAACAAAAAATTTAGAGATGATACAGAATTTCACTAATCAAGATAGTGGGGATTCAACCATGGTTGTTATATTGCATATTGTTGTCTTCAAATTAGTTGTTCAGATTACCACATGTAAACATGCAAATTTCGTCAGAAAAAAATTAAGAATTAACTGTTCCTTTCAATAAACTAGTAGACATCAGCAGTACAATTATCGCAGCTATCCTTGTATAGCCATATATATATATTTCCCATCCTTCTTTCTTTCTTTTCTCTTTTCCCTCATCCTAGTTGTTCTTTCCCTTTAAGCAACATCTTTCCTTTTCACAATATCTATTGCACCTTTAGGGTTTTATTTACCTTTTCAGGTTCTTACACTAAGGAGACAATATGATGTCTACACTTGTGGATCTGATTTATTTCACTTATGAGTATGGTCTCTAGTTGCATCCATTTACCTATAAAAGACTCAAGTTTATCCTTCTTTATACCTGAGCAGTACTCCATGGTCTAACAATACCACATCTTCATTATTCATTCCTCAGTTGATGGACCTTTGGGTTGTTTCCAAGATTTAGCTTTTACAAATTGTGCTGCTATAAATATGGGTATGCATATATTACTGTGGTATGATGTTTTCAATTCTTCTAGAAATATACCTAGAAGGGGAAGAGCTGAGTTGAATGGGACTTCTAATACTAGTTTTCTGAGAAATTTCCACACTGATTTCCATAGTGGTTGCACCAGTCTACACTCCCACCAACAGTGAGGAAGGGTTCCTTTTTCCCCACAGCTCTTCCTGCATTTGTTATTGGTTGACTTCTTGATGATGGCCATTCTTTCTGGGGTAAAATGGAATCTGTGTTGCTTTCATTTACATTTCTCCAGTGACCGATGATGTGGAACTTATTTTTTTCATATATTTATTTACCATTTGTATTTCTCCATCTGAGAAGTGTGATTTCATCTCAGATACCCATTTTTTATTGGGTCTTTGAATTTTGAGGGTCTGATTTTTAAAAAATTCTTTATATGTCCTAGGTAGAAGTTCTTTGTCGGATGGACAGTCTGCTAAAAGTTTTTCCCAGTTTGTGGGTTTTCTTTTTACTCTGTTGGTGATGTCTTTTCTGTGCAAAACTTTTCAATAAGATGAGATCACAGTTGTTGATTCTTTGAAGTATTTCCCGTGCAGTTTGGTTTTTGTGGGGGCTGGGGATTTAGCTCAGCGGCAAAGCGTCTGCCTGGCAAGCACAAGGTCGTGAGTTCAGTTCCTGGTACCGGAGAAAAACCAAAAAAAAAA